>NC_092210.1:55330842-55337147 GCF_043381705.1 Parasteatoda tepidariorum | reverse complement strand
ATCCCTTGTGGGGAAAAGGAATAGAAATTTCACTCCTATAGCTGCAGACGTTGCAACAGCCGGTGCACAGGTTTCTACAATCAAGTTAGTTTGTCCGCATGGAAATTTGATCGATGCAACCACGCCATCGTCAAGAGATATTACGTGGTGCAAGGAATGTATTGGTTGGGTCACCAACAGTGGCCCAGAGTGATTTTCTACAACGAACTCCGTTTCACCGTAACAAGTTATTTTGGCCATCAGTGTGGAGACAGAAAGAGGAGGGAGCACGTTATGTACAACTGTATGTTCATGAACGTGATCGGTGTGGCCCAAGCGTGCTGGTATGGGCCGGCATAATGCACAATAGCAGATGCAGAATAATGAGTTACATCTTTGATTGAGGTAGCGCTATATCTCAGTGGTAATGCAGAGAGATTATTCTCACCATGTTCGTCTTCTTAGGGGTGTGGTAAATCTCCCTTTGCAGGAGCGTTTCATAAGAAACACGACCTCCAAGAACTGTGCCTTGAGAGAGGTCCCCTAGAACACCCCGATAGTTTAGTGTACAGCATAAATAGCAGATGCAAACCATGCATTAGTGTCCGAGGCAATCATGCCTCTTACTGAGCTACGCATACCTGTTTCATTCTGGTAAGAAGACCAATTTCCAGTGACTGTTTGGAAATCATCTAATTAGCATATTTTTATATTTAATTTTCCTATTTTACGATATGATAATATTTGTACCAATTTATATTATAATAAATGCACATTGTCTCCCCTAAATATGTACTTAGTTTCATTTCTTCTATCAATGTCTATTTTTAATTATTTCAAAAATTGCAACTGTTCCTTAGCAATTGTCAAGCTGTGTATTGTTGTCGATTGCTATTATATTGCGCACAGTAACAACGAAAGTAATCAATTATATGTTCCATAAAATACCAATTTTTTTTATATTCACTGCTGGAAAATTGTTGAGGACGGATGCAAATAATAGCAACCATCAAATTAAACGTAGGAAAATGTGAAAATTAGTATAAGTGCAAGATACAACAAAACGTGCTTCACGTGTGCAAATTTTGGGTTGTCGAACTGGTTTGTTACATGATAGCGCTAATAAGAGATATTTGAGCGTATTAAGAGTTTTTGCTCAAAATTAATCTTTAACAGAAAGCAATCAATTGACGAACTTGAAATTTTCAATGTCTTTCCAACGTTTATTTCGATGATTTTTGCGTGGCCGTATTACCGAAGAAAACCGAAAAATAACAGATGTTGCCAAAGAGTTCGACGTAAGCCACAGTGTTGATTCAAGGCTTTAGAAATCTTTTCAAACAACTGGCAGACGTCACGGGGAAGTTGTGTTCCATGAATGATGTCTGTAGGAAACAGTTACATATTGCCTATCATCAAATTGCAAATCAGTTTTATACTGCTACTGGCAGGCGAATCTCCCGAAAATTTGCAGCCAGACCTTTGCAACCAGGAGGACTATGCCCCGCCCACTTGTTGTGTGCATACCATTGTTCAGACGTCACCGTAGCGCCCCAATAGTGTTTTCAGCATTGCAGTTAGAGTGAAGAGGACTGAGCTTGCGTACTACTCTCAGATGAGAGTCGATTCAATTTCTAGCCTGATTGTTGACTCTAAATGATCTGGCGTGAGATTGGCTCTGCATATAGTCGAATAAAGATACAAGAAAAGGACTGATATTTTATATGTAGTGTCAAGGTGTGGGGTGGCATAACGATTAGTGGCCGTATGCCCTTCAATGTGCTTCCAACTGGTATTATGACTGGTCAAAGCTACATTACTGCTGCCTTATAGCTCATTACGGCTGCCTCATTGTTCGCTTGTGCAGTGGTGCTGTCGGTGATAAATTTATTTTTATGGACGACAACGCAACATGTCATCGAACACTCGCTGTTCAGGATTGTCTAGACAGCGAGGGTATTCAGCGCCTCGTATGGCCATCACGTTCTCCAGATCTAAAATCCATTGAAAATGTTTGGGATGCTTTGGGGAGGCAACTTGCTGGTCGAAACTATCCTCCGACAAACAAGAACATCCTCATCCGTGCACTGACAGAGGAATGGGATAAATTGCCTCAACAGCTGCTGGATAATGTTGTGCAAAGTATGATACGGCGTGTAGAATGTTGCATCACACTACATGGAGGACATATCCCGTACTGACACCTTTCTTCAAGTTGCCTGCTGACATTTCGATGCATTGTTCCATTTTTCCGTACGCAGCATCAAATGAACATTTTCTTTCTTTCAGATGTTTCATAGCTTTTGTACTTTCCAGAACAATGAATATTCTTTATTCTAATGTCTGAACAGTGTGGCAACTATATTTTATCCTACTAGACCATATGTCTCGCTTAATGTTATGCTACATTGCAATTTGTGATCCGTCCTTAGCAATTGTCCAGCAGTGTANTTACTAAAAGATATTTATGAAGCACTTTTAAAATTTTTTTATTTTGTTCTTGTCCTCTATGTAGTGAACTTTAATGGCGCTAAAATCGATAATGATGCAAACATGATATGAAGAGGGCTAAAAAATTCTGTGCATCCTACATTTAATGTATACTACTTACTATTTCAGTTAAAGGCATTGCTCTCCTTTGTTTTCTAATTATTATTAATAACTGCTTTTGACGGGGTGATTGGCGGATACTTAAAGATATTTTTATAATTTTATGGTTTAAAAGTGAACTTTGATATTAAAATAAATTCAAAAGATCGGTGTCAAAATTTCTAAAAATATACCTATGCTAAAAAATATTTATAAAACACTTTTAATTTTTTATTTATTTTGTTCTTGTCCTCTATATCGTGAACACAGATGGCGCCTTAATCGATAATGATTCAAATATGACATGAGGCTGATTTAAAAATTTTGTGATGCCTAGATTTGATGTATAGTATTGTTTATTTCCGTTATAGTCATTGCTCTCTTTCGTTTTCTAATTATTATGATAGCTGTATTTGAGGGGGTTATTTGACGGACAATTTAATGATTTTTTTATTATTATTTGGTTCAAGAAAGAACTTTGATATTAATATCAAGTCAAATGATACGTGTCAAAATTTCTAAAAACTTATACACATGCTAAAAAAAATTTTTACAACAGTTTTAAAAAAAGAATTTATATTTTGTCCTTGTCTTCTATATAGTTAGCACAGGTGTCGTTGTCGCTAAAATCAATGTTGATGCAAATCTGATATGAGGCGCGAAAGAAAATTCTGTGTGTCCTAAATTTAATGTAAACTATTTTCTATTCCGGCTATAAGAATTGCTGTCTTTTGCTTTCTAATTAATATTAATAGCAGCAATTGAGAGTGTCATTTGGCGGTCAATTTAATGATTTTTTAAAATAATTGTTTTGCTTCTAAAGGAGAACTTTGATATTAATATCAAGTCAAAGGAAAGAAAAGAAAATTTTTAAGAACACACACATATATTAAAAATATATATGAAATATTTTAAAACTTTTTTATTTTGTTTTTGTCACTGTATATAGTTAGCACAGGTGACGCTAAAATCGATGAAGATGCAATTATGATATGAGGCGAGTAAAATAATTCTGTGTATCCTATATTTAATGTATACTATTTCAGTTAAAGTCATTGCTCTTCTTTGTTTTCTAGTTATTATTAATAGCTGCTTTTAAGGGAGCCATTTCTCAGACACTTTAATGACTCTTTTTTATATTTCTTGGTTTAAAAAAAAAAAGAAAAAAAAAACTTTGATAGAAATATCAAGTCTAAAAGACAGGTGTTAAAATTTAGTAAAACTTATACATATGGTAAAATATATTTATAAAATAATTTTCAAATCGTTTTATTTTGTTTTTTTCTCTATATAGTTAGCACAATTGTCGCGAAAATCGATGATGTCGCATTTATGATATGAAGTAGGTAAAAAAATTCTGTGTAGCCTACATTCAACGTGCGCTATTGTCTATTTCTTTAATAAGCATTGCATTGCTCTCTTTTGTTTTCTAATTATTATTAATAGCTGCGTTTGAGGGGGTCATTTTTCAGCCACTCAAATGATTTTTTTTTTCATTTTTTGGCTCAAAATAGAATTTTGAGAATAATATCAAGTCAAAGGATAGATTTCGAAATTTCGAAAAACATTTGCATATGCAAATATTTTTGTAAAACATTTAAAAAAAATTCCTTTTCTTTGTCACTCTATAAATTTATTACTGGTGTCACTAAATTCGATGAGGATACGAGGCGTTTTATAAAATTTCGATGTAGCCTACATCTAAAAGTATACTATTGTCTATTTCGGTTATAGGTATTGCTCTCCTTTGTTTCCTAATTACTATTAATAGCTGCGTTTGAGGTGGTCATTTCCTGGATAATTTAATGCATAATTTTCTTTTTTTTTTGTTGGTTCATAATAGATTTTTGATATTAATATCAAGTCAATTGATAGGTGTCAAAATTTCTACAAATATATAACTATGCTTAAACGTATTGATAAAACATTTTTAAAAAAATTTACTTTGTCCTTTATATAGTGAACTCACATGTCGCTAAATCCATGATGATGCAACTATGATATGAGGCCGGTTAAAAACAAAATTCTGTGTTGCTTAGATTTGATGTATACTACTTTTTACTTCGATTATAGGCATTACTCTACTTTGTTTTCTAATTATTATTAATAACTGCTTTTGAAGGAGACATTTGAAGGAAAATTTATTGTTTTTTAATCATTTTTTTTTAGTTCAAAAGAGAACTTTGAAATTAATATCAGGTCTAAGGGTATGTGTCAAAGTTTCTAAAAACATATACATACGCTAAAAGAATATTTATATAAGTTTTCTTTTTTATTATTTTGTTCTTGTTACTCTATATAGTTTGAACAGGGGCCGCTAAAATCGATGGTGATGCAAATATGACATGAGTCGGGTTAAAAAAAAATTCTGTGTAGCCTACCTTTACTGTATATTATTGTCTATTTCGCTTACAGGAATTTCTCTCCTTTGTTCTCTAATTATTATCAATAGCTGTTTTTGAGGAGGCTACTTGGAAAACACTTTAATGAATTTTCATATTTTTTTTTTTTTTTTGCTCAAGCGAAGACTTTTATATAATCATTTTAATATTAATATCAAGAGAAAGGATAGATATCAAAGTTTCTAAAAACATATAAATATGCTAAAAATTATTTATAATTTTTTTTTTTTTAATTTTTCCTTGTTACATTACATAGCTAGCACAGGTGTCACTAAATGCAATGTGTAATGCAAATGAGATATGAGGCGGGTTATAAAATTCTTTGTATCCTACGTTTAATGTATACTATTATCTATTTCGGTTGTAGGAATTAATCTTTTTTGTTTTCTTATTATTTTTAACAGTTGCGCAGTGGTGGCTGAGAGGAGATCTTGCCTTCTAATGAACCGTGAACCGGGTTCGAATCCCTGGTGAATCGTGTTCGATTCCCAACGTTGGCTGGTCAATATGAACTCCGACCCTAGCTCGCGTCGCCTACAGTGATGACGAAAAATATCCTCAGTGGAAGACGAATCATAGGTTAAAGTCTCCTTTCAATTAGGCTAACCGTAGGAGGTTTTCATGGTTTACCTCTCCATATAACGCAAATGCGGGTTAGTTCCATCAAAAAGTCCTCCACGAAGGCAAATTTTTGGAAAAACGTGATCCTATTCTACGATTTTCTATTTACGCTATTTTTTTCAGGTTATAGGCATTGCTCTCCTTTGTTTTCTAATGATTATAAACACCTGCTTTCGAGGGGGCCATTTGGCGAACATTATAATTATTTTTCATAATTTCAAAAGAGAACTTTGATATAAATATGAAGTCAAAGGATAGGTGTCAAAATTTCTAAAAACATACACATATGCTAAAAAATATTAATAAAACATTTTAATTTTTTTTTTTTATTTGTCCTTGTCCTCTGTATAATTAGTACAGGGGGTACGAGTAATGACCTTACATAGTAACAAGGTTTCAACTGTGCAATTTTAGCGAGATTTTTCTGACTCTTAACCTGATCTTCGAAATAAAAGTTCTCATAGTTTAGAAAGAACTAGTAAGACGATATGCATCTTTATAGTTATGAATTGAGTTTTTTTTCCCCTATATTTGTTTTCCAATTTTTTTTTTGTTATAGGTATTGCTCTCCTTTGTTTCCTAATTACTATTAATAGCTGCGTTTGAGGTGGTCATTTCCTGGATAATTTAATGCATAATTTTCTTTTTTTTTTGTTGGTTCATAATAGATTTTTGATATTAATATCAAGTCAATTGATAGGTGTCAAAATTTCT
>NC_092210.1:55221736-55330808 GCF_043381705.1 Parasteatoda tepidariorum | reverse complement strand
TAATAATACTCTCTATTGAGAGATCATAAAGCCAGAACAACATTTCTGACCGTTAGAAAATTGAGACTGGGAGGCCCCCAAAGGGGTCCCAGCCTCACCAATTTAGAAATTAAAAGTGAATATATTTATTCTCAACGGACAGAGAAAGAGTATGGGTAGGAGATCCAAAATTTGGCGATTTATCATAATATATCATAGCCAAAAACAAAGCCAACTAGCATATCCACATGGGTTTAAAAGAACACCTTGGCGATCACGAGTCGCCAACAAATTTATGTGAATTATTATAACCATGCAACCGAAACATTTAGCCGTTGGAAAATTAGAATCAAAAGTTATAAATATATTTTTGTTTTCGATTAGAGGCGACAGTGAATTAATATGTCTGCATAATAATGAAATAAAAAGAAAGTATCCGTTACATTGATCTGGAAGAGAAGAAAAATATTTTATGTTCGTTTAAAAAGATTAAGTTTTTGATTTATTTTAAAAATAATTCTATTAATAAAAATAAGCTTAAGTAATGAAGGATATTTTAAAAGATAGAAAATAAATATGTGCATGCCAATTCTGGCATCACAGGGTCATTTTTCAGCCACTCAAATGATTTTTTTTTTCTTTTCATTTTTAGGCTCAAAATAGAATTTTGAGAATAATATCAAGTCAAAGGATAGATTTCGAAATTTCGAAAAACATTTACATATGCAAATATTTTTGTAAAACATTTAAAAAATTTTTTCCTTTCTTTGTTACTCTATATAGTTATTACTGGTGTCACTAAATTCGATGAGGATGCAAATAAGATACGAGGCGTTTTATGAAATTTCGATGTAGCCTACATCTAAAGTATACTATATTGTCTATTTCGGTTATAGGTATTGCTCTCCTTTGTTTCCTAATTATTATTAATAGCTGCGTTGGAGGAGGTCATTTTCTGGATAATTTAATGAATTCTTTATAATTTTTTTTTGGTTCAAAATAGATTTTTGATATTAATATCAAGTCAATTGATAGGTGTCAAAATTTCTGAAAATATATAACTATGCTAAAAAGTATTGATAAAACATTTAAAAAAAATTTTTTACTTAATAAAAATTACTAAAATTACTTTGTCCTTTAAAATTACTTTGTTAAAAATTACTTTGTCCTTTATATAGTGAACTCATATGTCGCTAAATCCATGATGATGCAAATATGATATGAAGCGAGTTAAAAACAAAATTCTGTGTTGCTTAGATTTGATGTATACTACTTTTTACTTCGATTATAGGCATTGCTCTACTTTGTTTTCTAATTATTATTAATAGCTGCTTTTGAAGGAGACATTTGAAGGAAAATTTATTGTTTTTTAATCATTTTTTTTAGTTCAAAAGAGAACTTTGAAATTAATATCATGTGCATGTCAAAGTTTCTAAAAACATATGCATACGCTAAAAGAATATTTATATAAATTCTTTTTTTATTATTTTGTTCTTGTTACTCTATATAGTTAGAACAGGGGCCGCTAAAATCGATGGTGATGCAACTATGATATGAGGCCGGTTAAAAACAAAATTCTGTGTTGCTTAGATTTGATGTATACTACTTTTTACTTCGATTATAGGCATTACTCTACTTTGTTTTCCAATTATTATTAATAGCTGCTTTTGAAGGAGACATTTGAAGGAAAATTTATGTTTTTTAATAATTTTTTTTAGTTCAAAAGAGAACTTTGAAATTAATATCAGGTCAAAGGATAGGTGTCAAAGTTTCTAAAAACATATACATACGCTAAAAGAATATTTATACAAGTTTTTTTTTTATTATTTTGTTCTTGTTACTCTATATAGTTAGAACAGGGGCCGCTAAAATCGATGGTGATGCAAATATGACATGAGTCGGGTTTAAAAAAAATTCTGTGTAGCCTACCTTTACTGTATATTATTGTCTATTTCGCTTATAGGAATTTCTCTCCTTTGTTCTCTAATTATTATCAATAGCTGTTTTTGAGGAGGCTACTTGGAAAACACTTTAATGATTTTTCATATTTTTTTTTTGTTGCTCAAACGAAGACTTTTATATAATCATTTTAATATTAATATCAAGGGAAAGGATAGATATCAAATTTTCTAAAAACATATAAATATGCTAAAAATTATTTGTAATTTTTCTTAAAATTTGTCCTTGTTACATTATATAGTTAGCACAGGTGTCACTAAATGCGATGTGTAATGCAAATGAGATATGAGGTGGGTTATAAAATTCTTTGTAACCTACGTTTAATGTATACTATTATCTATTTCGGTTGTAAGAATTACTATCCTTTGTTTTCTTATTATTTTTAATATCTAAGCAGTGGTGGCTGAGAGGATAGAGTTCTTGCCTTCTAATGAGGCGTGAACCGGGTTCGAATCCCGGGTGAACCGCTTTCGGTTCCCAACGTTGGCTGGTCGATATGAACTCCGACCCTAGCTCGCATCGCCTACAGTGATGACGAAAAATATCCTCAGTGGAAGACGGATCATAGGTTAAAGTCTCTTTTCAATTAGGCTAACCGTAGGAGGTTTTCATGGTTTACCTCTCCATATAACGCAAATGCGGGTTAGTTCCATCAAAAAGTCCTCCACGAAGGCAAATTTTTGGAAAAACGTGATCCTATTCTACGATTTTCTATTTATGCTATTTTTTTCAGGTTATGAGCATTGCTCTCCTTTGTTTTCCAATGATTATAAACACCTGCTTTCGAGGGGGCCATTTGGCGAACATTATAATTATTTTTTATAATTTCAAAAGAGAACTTTGATATAAATATGAAGTCAAAGGATAGGTGTCAAAATTTCTAAAAACATACACATATGCTAAAAAATATTAATAAAACATTTTAATTTTTTATTTTTATTTTGTCCTTGTCCTCTCTATAATTAGTACAGGTGGTACGAGTAATGACCTTACATAGTAACAAGGTTTCAACTGTGCAATTTTAGCGAGATTTTTCTGACTCTTAACTTGATCTTCGAAATAAAAGTTCTCATAGTTTAGAAAGAACTAGTAAGACGATATGCATCTTTATAGTTATGAATTGAGTTTTTTTTTCCCTATATTTGTTTTCCAATTTTTTTTGTATTTTTTTTTTTTTGCTTTTTGTACATAGAGAACAGATTTTGATTTTTGTTCTTGCACTTTACTTCTTTATTGGTAGAATACGCTTATAATACGCCCTCTTCAGATGATGCTCAAGTTAGGGGATAAATTATAAGATCCCTTAATCAGGCTATTAAATAAATAAAAAATATTTGTTTCATTTTTTAAACTTTTTTCATTGAGTCTTGTCTTATAAAGTCTTCCAAAGTTAATCTTGGAGCTGGGCTAGGAACTGGGGCAACAGATTTCTAACCGTGGATTAAGACAATCCTGAGAACATTTACATTTTAATTGTTTTTATACTGTTCTATTTATCTGAAACCAGGTTTGTCACAGCATAAGTTAAAAAATGTCAAATCTTTCAGGGAGTAACATTTCAAGCATTTTTACGTAAAGTTTTTTATTTATAATTATTTATTGCTTAATAGGCTCAATGAGGGAAAATATCATTCTCAAAAAGCTTACCTTTTAGACACTTTGATAAATGATCTGTATTTATTTATTTATTTTTATTTATTTATTTATTTATTTTTATTTATTTATTTTTATTCATTTATTTTTATTTATTTATTTATTTTTATTTATTTATTTTTATTTATTTTTACTTATTTATTATTGCACAGCAAGTATTTTCTGGTACCGATTCTATTTGAATAAGAATAAAGTACGAAATCTTCCCTTTTAATTATTTTGAATTCGTTAAGATTCATTAATTCAAAATTTATTGCTTAATTTACATATTTATTGACAATATCGACAAAAGGAATGAAGCAATTTAGTGGGACCTTTTATGATTTTTATTTAACCATTGCCTCCTTAGAGTTTTTAGGAAACAATGTTATCGCTTTAGAATGTATCAAACATTTGGTGAGCATGAGTAATATTTTTTTTTTATCTCTCTTACTTAAAATTCATTAGTTTAAATTGTATTGCCCCATTTGCTAAGTTGTTCATCGATAAATGCTGAGATGCTTCAGTGAGTTCTCTATACACAAACCTGCAACCCTCTCACCTAGTCCCTCGGTCATCTTGGCTTGTGCGAGATTGCAGCTGAGCTGTAAAATTCACGCAAAAATATACCATAAAAAACACAAGGTGTGTACCGAAAATAAAGCATTTGATTGTATTAGGACTTTACAGACTAGAGGGATACACTTCCTCAACGTGAAAACTATTCAGACATTTATTACTTTATTTTAATACAATCTAAATATTTATTGTCCCACAGTGGATTAATACACTGCTATTAATCGTAAGTGATTCCCAGTAGACCACCGAAACCAAGCATCACCGGCTGCGGTCAGTGAGCAGGTGGGTGACCACTTTGATCATTCAACGAAGCTGTTCTACCGTTAAGCTGTTCTACAGTAATCTGCTCGACTTCGGGAACAAGCTATCGTGTTACCAAAGCGAGGAAGTCATCCCCTCTGCAGAAGATCGAAATTGTGATTGCATGTCTTCGGATCATTTTTAGGGATGCTTCTCAGATCGTCGACAATAACTCATGCGGAGCCTTGATGGCTCAGAGGATAGAGCGCTCGCCTTCCAATGAGATGGTCGGGGTTCAAATTCCAGCGATGGCTGGTCCATACGAATTCCGCATCCGGTTCCCACCGATCACTGTGCTGATGTAAAATATCCTCAGTGGTAGTCAGATCATGGGTTGGAGTCCCTTTGCCGTCAGGTTATGCGTGGGAGGTTTTCGTGGTTTTTCTCCCCATATAACGCAAGTGCGGGTTAGTTCCGTCAACAAGTCCTCCACGAAGGCAAATTTCTCCTAATACTTGATCAGAAGCTCCCTTGCCTTCAGGATTGGGTTCGAAATTACAAGACTACCGAATTCGACTGTTCAACGACGGTTATAAAATAAAATAATTCATGCATCTCTATCACGATGTAAATAAGATACTACTGCTATTAAATATTTGTTTTACTATTCGGACATTAGTACTTTAACCCATATGTGAATAACACTCCCTAAATATGTCTTATTGAACTTTGCATCCAATCGTATTATAATCGTATGGAGTTCCATGTAATTATTTTATCTGCTATTTGGCGTGTTATTCAGACAAAATTATTTTATGGTGAGGTAAAGTGTGAGGTGATACGATAGAGTTGTTCAGACAAGACAAGATTATTCTGCAAAAGTAATTCAAAAGAAAGAAATTTCTTACCCTTGAAATAGCTCTGTCTATTAACTTCTTTACGCAATGTCAGATTTGATTTACCAAAAATCATCAGAATTTAGTTAAAATGCAGATATTGAGTTAAAATGCAGTATAAATATAAACTTTCTTAATGCATCAATAATTCATTATTAAAATATCAAAAGCGTTTTTGTAGGCAAACAAGCTGAATATTTGGTTCAAGAGTCAGGGATTATTTCAGCAAATTCCAATTTCAATAGTGTTTTATTTTTCTCTAACTTTTTTTATTATTTTATTATTATTATAACATCTCAAACATTCAAACTCCGTCTTTTTTTCATCCTGTACAAGTTCATGCAAACCTTCTTTACTTTACTTTGTATAAGCAAATTTAAAAATTTACACTTATATAAATATAATTTTTAATTTATGTTGTTGACAAATTGCTGCAATCTCTAATTTTATTTGTAATGGTAAGTAGCGAAATTGATATTTATTTTTCATGTAGTTTTCACTTTTCCTTCCTGGATCAGTAACACGAAAACACATTCTCACATTGTGTGAATTTCAAAAAGGCGTCGAAACAAAAACATTTTGGATAGATCAGCTGTCCTGAATGTATCATATATCTTTCAAGTGAGGGAACCATAACGCACAGAAAAGTGGCAGTGCTAGCCGACGCTGTTTGATTCATGGTTGTCATAGTAACGTGATTGAAGCTTAGCGGCGAAGGATGTAAATATTGGAGGAGAAACAAGACGTAATGACACTTCTTATTCAACTTCTTGAACCGGTTTCTTCAGAGAACTGGCTCAGGTAATAGGTAATATCAAATCGGAACCCATTCTTCTCGATAGAACTCGGCCAGATCACATCTATGTCATAAAAACTTCATATAGTCTTGTAAACGTGGTTCCGAAGAAAATCGTCTGCTAAAATTGATTTTTAAAAATATCGTTTTCGAATGAGACGTGGAACACTATTTAATGACAAGTTCAAGAAAAGTAAGTGAATGTATTTTTTTATTTTTTGTTTGTTTTGCGGAGCATATAAAAAGGTAGTATAAAATGTTTCGGAATGTTATGAGTCATGTTTTGATAAGTGAAAAGACATTCACCTTCCAAGATCTACGCCCGCGTGTTACTTCAAAATCATGCTATTCATTCTCTACATATCTGAAGTTTCGTGACAGTAAAAATGTATTATATAATGGATAGTGAAAGATCAAAATATAAAAACAAACGTACAATCACTTAACAAGTATTTAATCATGTTTGTCACTGTTGGATTTTAATACTTAAGTGATTAATCTTCTAAAACGTCTATCTATAATTACTAACATATCTATAATTGCTAATATATCTATAATTACAAATATATGTCTAAAATTACATGTATTTAACTACTAATAATAATTAATTACTACACAGCTAAACTAATTACTGATAATCATATAACGTAGCAATATAATTATTACGTAAGCAATAAACTAATTAAAAATAATAATTTAAAAGTTATACATTAATTGATGTAGATACAGGTGATTGTAAAGTAGTAATGGAGATTTAGATAAGCCTGTACTTCAAATTTCAGATTTTTAAATTAAACAGTATTATAAAATAACTATTACAAAAATAATTTAGTTTTTTTATATATTTAAAAAATGCATTAGAGTATGTGAAAGGAAAATAATTATTTCCCCCCAATAAATATCACTTATACTATATAATTAATTATTTGTATTATATCAAATAGTATAATTTCATCGCTTAAAAAATATTATATATATATTCATATTCATATTCAATATTCAAGTAACCTTTCTGAGAGTTTTATGGTGTAAAAGTATCTTATTTGATTTTAGAGAATTTTGTTTCCTGACTAAAATGTGAAGAAAAAAAAATACTGTCAGTGATTAAAAACAATTAAGGCTCCTATTACGCAATTTATAAAAATTTTTTCAGGTTTATTAGAATTTACAGAAACTCTTAAAGCTTCATTTAATATAAATTAGNTTATTTGATTTTAGAGAATTTTGTTTCTTGACTAAAATGTGAAGAAAAAAAATACTGAGTTGAAATAATATACTACAATCTGTAAAGAAAGTGCTAAATTTAAAATTTATCATTTTTCTGCAAAATTTGAAAACATTTTTAAAAAAATTAAGTTTAATTCATCGATTTTTTTTAAAAAAAAATTATTGCATTTATATGTTTGCTTTCTTCTACGCTACAGTATTTTAGCTAAAAATCGCATTTTTTCCCGAGTAATCTAAATTACTCTTAAAGCAACCGAATCTTTATTATACTGATCAATTATTTTGATAAGCATCAAATTTGTTTAGCTTTTTCTTTATAGGTGTTATCTTATAATGTAAATCCTGAACCATATTTTCTTTAAAATATATATTAGTTTATTTTTAATAACTTATGCAAACTATTGCTGGATAAAATTTGCCATTCAAAGTTACGATACGGTTAATTTTGTTAAAAAGGAATGAATTAAATTGAGTAAAAAAAAAAATTCTGTGCAAGTGATTTTATAAATGGCGGAAATACAAAAGCAATTTCTCATTTTCGCTAAGGATGTTGTTTTCTAATGTTAAAGCATAAGGGGATCGTAATTTCATATTTTCTATTAAAAAGCTTTTAAATTACAATTTGTAACTCATGAAATATTGCTGTGTGCAGCAAAATTTCCTAATTTGTTTGTTTGTGACAAAAATCGTCGCGATTTGGTTCAGTTTATTAAAAATAAACGAAATGAAGTGAAAGGAACAGAGAGCATTTTTTTTTTTGAGAAACGGTTAAATAAGTGGCGGTAGTTCGAAATCATTTTCTTATTATCAATGGGATGCCTGCAAGTGTCGTAGTGTGGGTATTCCAATCCTGTTTGGTTGTTGAAAAGTGGCATTTGTCTAGCAACTGTCTTTCCATTATATTTCGAGTATGCCAAGCCCGTCAAGTATGAATTCACTTAAGTGACGCGTTCTATATTCTTACACAGAGACTCTTTCACAAGGATTTGAAATCTTTCGCTGTATATTTCTTACTTAACACAAAGACAGGCATGAAGCCATGAAGAGCATAAGCACACTAATTATGCCTCGAAGTTGCCAGGTACCTAAAACAAAAATATATGGCGGTCAAAATAAAAAACATAAATAAATAATAAATCTAAGTTAAGTAAAAGACGAAGACAAGAAAGAATTGTATTTCAACAAATTTGACATGCGATACTGCGCTGTATTTAATTAATATTCTAACTTTTGTGAAAAAATATTGCTCAACTTTAACACGCCATTTTGCTTTTAATAATCCGCTGGTTTCATAGGTCACATGTGTGAGCTTCTTCTTTAAGTGCAAATATCCAATTGCAAACGTTTGTTTTTAAATAAATTAAGATACCAACATATTAAGATACTAATACGTAATATTAAAATAAAGACTTTCCATAAAACAAATAATTACTATTTTTTACTGTTCAGAAATTATTAAAATTTGCGAAACGAGTCACTGAGTACCAGCCGTAGACAAAATTAAATTTTAAATTGAAATATTTAAATTTCTCATTCATTAAAATTTTAACATTAAAATTGCTTCTTAGAACAAGGTTTCGTCAAATATCCTTCCTTCCTTTTTTCTGATATCTTGGTAAACATGTTTATTTTAATATCTGGCAAATCATTTTTCTTCAATAATTTTAATTTCATATTAATACTTCCAACTAATTTTACCTCATCTTATATTTGTAATATTGATAAATAAAACGTGATTTTTTGAGAAAAAAAAAATTAAAAGAGTACTCTCTTGACATTTACGTTTAATCAGAATAAGGAACTCCACTTCCTGGTTTTCGCTTCTCAACTTCATTGGAATTGCTGCTTGTGCATTTCAGATCTTTTTGCAATCTGGACCAAGTTCTTGCCCGTGATCACTTCACTCTGTCTTTCCACTTAAATCATGTTTAATATCCCAGCTTTTATACCTCAATATATTTTACACCTTAATTTATTTTAAATTTTAATATTTTTCATTTTAATATTTTTCACTTTAAACCCACTGCTCACTATCTCTTCAAGTATAAACTATGGAACTACTGGTACAGTTCTTTTCAGATGGTTTCGCGATCTGAGCTCGTTCCTTTCTCCTGCCCAAACCACAGTGGGATAGATTATCGGTAAAGTGATAAAAATTCAAGATATTAAAGTGAATGGATTTTTGATCGTGAAAAAAAATGCTGTTTTGCAATTTTTTAATTATTTCAAAACAAATAAGACACAAGATTTTTCAGATTCATGAGTTCAGATAAAAAATTTCAGACAAAAGAGTACGTAGCTGCAAAAGATCATAACTTCACTGCTAAAAATTTTTGTCAAAAAGAAAACTTTTGCTTAAAATTACTTAAAATATTAATGACCTCATCAATATTAGTTTGAAACCAAAATGTATCTTAAACATATCTCTAAGAATGCACAAAATTTCATAATTTTCTGAAACCAATTTGCGTTATGAATACAAAAAGTTCGTGCGACGGAAGTTTTTCAAAACAGAAAAAAGAAAGACTCGCCGAATTTTCGAACTTTGTTTTGTGGGGAAATCACTTTGTACATTTTGAGGAGAAAGTATTTTGCGATAAAAAAAAATTACACAATTTTTCGATGTATAAATTTAAAAATACACAGTTTTTGAAGAAAAATGTACGTCTTTACTTCTGAAACCTGGCCTTTAAATAATAGCAAGAAATGTGTTTTACGCTTAGAAATTTGCAGCTCAGAAGAAAGTTGACTAATGTGATAAAATATTTTTTTTAAAATTTAATTAATTTAACTTTCTTTACTTTTTTGGTTTTTTTAAAAAATTATTTCTTCAAAAATCATAAACTAAAATTTTTAGCACTTTTTTGCAAATCGGTAGGACATTTTCATTGCGCATTTCTTATAATTTCGGTCATGGAACATTTTCTACTAGATTCAAACAAAATATTTACATGACATGAAACTGTCATAAAAATTACACAAAGCAAATATCTTATTTTTCTCATAATTTTTTATTGTAATTAAGAATTTCCATTGCAATTAAGTAAATGGAAATCAATATTTTTGCCAACTTGTTAGTTTGGAAAAACTAACAAAGTAGGTTATTAAATCAAAATAGTGATTTTTAATATTTTTTTTTAGTTTTGTTTGAACAAGGTTTTTTTTCCTAGATATATGTTTATTAAGTAACATTAATGGGTTAATAGATCAAAAAACAAAATTGTGAAGAAAGATTATTTACAGGAATCCATCATGAATGATAGTACCAGGAATAAATTCAAGCTTCGTTGCTTAACCCTTACACGTACAATATATTGTTTTATTTGTGTTATTTAATTGATCTTGATTATGTAAACAATTGAAAACCTGTATCGCATATAGTTGAATTGATCTTTGTTCACTTTATGTGGAGCAATGATTTGTTTGATTAACTCAATCAAAACTAGGCTTACTCAACTCGTGAAAAATTGAAACAATTAAAATTTAAAATGGAAAATAAGTACTTTCGAAAGCAAATGTTTCAGAGTCTTATTCAAACAGGGAAAATAGTTTTTACGCAAGCTTTAATAGTAAAAAAAAAAATATTAATATAAGTATGGAACTATACGAATATATAAAATTATATGCACTAAACATTGAATAAGTAAAACTATTCTTAATTTCTCATTTTATATTTTGTTATGCTTTTAAGTAGTATTTTTTATCGCTATAATTTATAACTGTTTAGCATCGTTATTATTAATTATATTGTAATTAGGGTGATATTTTCGCTTTTAAATTGGTTATGCTTTTAAGACCAGAGAGGAAATATTTTAAATATTTTTTCTTATTTTCACTGTTCTTTATAATTCGATGTTTTATTTATTTTTTTTTTTTTCTTTAGCTACTTAGCACTTTCATCACAACAGTTACTCAACTTTTGTGAAAGATTATTATCATTACATGTGTGATATCACATATAAAGCAGTACGGCGAAAGCCCGTTATTGGACGGTCATGATTGTTCGATATCAACAGGAAGATTAGGGCAATATGATTAGCATTACAGACATTGCCGTTTTTACTCCCCAAACAAGCTAGTTAGTACCCATCAATCCGAAACTGGAAGGGCATCAAGACGCCACTAAGAACCGAACCCTAGTCTTTTTAACCCAGTTTTTGTAAACCAATGAATCATCGTGGCTCGATACCACACATTATTATTTTTGTACTCAAATTTACAACATTCTTAGCGATACGAAGTTATAAAACATTTATAATATCATTAATAATTTAACACGAATGTTATATACAATTTCAAATTAAATTGTTTAAATATAAGTTTTTTATTTTGTTTCTATTAAGAATTTTTTTTAATTATGTAAGTGGCATTTTTATCACATTAGTTTTGTGAATTATTATTAAGATGTTTTGTTAAAAAAACAAGAGGCAGAGTTATAATATGTCAGCTTAGTCATTTCTATGTTTTGTATTTGTTATCTGTAGAAAAATAAATATTCTGTAAGTGGGCAATCAATCAAAAAGTTGGCAAAAAATTATGAGAAATTTAATCAGGAAATCGGATTTTTCTTTTCTCTGGAATTGTATACGAACTTTAAAAAAAGTACTAAAACTTTCAAATATTAAATTCTTCTCTAAGTATTTTTTAATGAACCCTCTATTAATTATTATTTTTTATTACTAGCTATTTTTGTTTTAAAAAAATGATTTTTAAAATTTATAGTTTCGCACCTCAATACACCGCGTTCCGACCAACTGAACAACAATTATTTTATTTTAGCCAACAAATTAGACGCACAAAATGTGAAAACTATTAACATAACCTACTCGGACTTTAAAATTTACATAAAAATTTTTTTTCTCGATCATTAAACAAATTCGAGAATATACTAGAACATTTTATTAGGTAGTTAGATGAAATTAATTACTGTGGCGTTAAATATCAATTAAATAAATTTACATTTTGAAGTTTCTGGGAGAAAAGAAAAATCCCATTTGGAATTTCCAAAGAACGTAACCTAGTTGTTAAACAAGTCTTTACGATATACTCGAGGAATGCGCGTTTGAACCCGGTAGTTGGTTGGGGAATATTAAGAATTGTAGGGAAAAAACAAAACAAAAAAAAACTTTTTTAGAGAGTCAGATAGGTCAGCATTTTCACTTTGTTTTCAATTAACCTTGAATTTTTGTTGAAGAATAACAATATCTATCTTACTCGTTGGCTCATTATGAAACTATTGAAGAACGGAGTTGATTATAATATTCCGAAACCTGCAAAAACCGGTTTTTATTGTTTTCAGATGAAAAAAGAACTTTTTTTTTCTCCATATAGTCAATAGAAAACGATGTTTCGTACTTAATCTAATTGTTTCACACAATATAGATGTGTAATATTTGGCCTTGCTATTAACGATGCATTTCAACACCAGCAAATTAATAGTTCAAAGGTGAAAGAAACATTGTGCGTAATTTTAGTGCTAAATTTGATATTATTCCTTAGCATCAGATCGAGCAAATTAGTAGAAATAACAAATTAATGCAAACTGTTAATAAAATTGAAATTTTTATTATATATTTATGAACGAAAAAGTATCCTTTAAGTATTTTGAAACGTTTCTCCTTTCTTTATGAACTGAAACCTAAAGAAAAATTTAGGTCCCTTCGTATTTTGAAAAGTGAAATAAGAGATGTCTAATTTAAAATCAATTTTGTTACATAATACAGACATTTTTCACATGAACTTTTAATATTTTTATATGCCAAAATTCGTGCTTCTAAATCCATTTTAATTCCACTGTCGAACAACATTTGTAATGAAATTTTATCATTTAATAACTTTTTTTCAAAGAAAAACCACATTTACTTAATATAAATCTAAGGAAAATTTATGTATTTCGCGCTCATTCTTCTATGAATTTACATTTTCAGAATCAATCGTAGACTTCGTGTGCAACAAGGAAATGAGTAACAAAAATTGAAACCAGTTAACGTTTTTTTTTTTTTTTTTTTTTTTTTTTTTTTTTTTTTTTTTTTTTTTTTTTTTTTTTTNTTTTACCATAGTTATAGATTGCGGAAACCGTCATTTCAATTGTTTCTTTTCCTTTCTCGTAAGTTTGTTTATTTACGTCATTTAATTTTTGATCAGTTAGATCAGTTCTTGTTTTTTGAAAATTGAAAAGATTAATCTTGATTTACTTAAAAGCAGTTTTTAAAGCACGATATATTGTTAAACATTTTCCGTGTTTCAAAATTCTCGATAATCCTTTTTAAAATGGTGTACTTAGAATCTATATTATAGCCTCATATTTTTTTTAAAAATATTTCTCATTTGCATATTTTTACATTTAATAGTTATAATTGTAAAATTATTATTCGCTATTTTAAAACCATTTCAAAACTTGCAGCATTCTATTAAAATTGAATTTTAATGTTTTATAAGGAATTATTAAACTATTATTTATATAATTTCAGCAAAGGAACTACAAAAATTTTTATTTATAAAATATAAAAATGTCTGAATAAATATATATAAAATGCTATCAACGAAATTTTTTTATGGAGAATTGAAAGCTCAAAAAATTAAAAAAATCAGCTATTATTATAAAAAATTAAGAAAAAAAATGCTTTCGAAATGATTATTTTTTATAAATCTTGAGTTAATATTAATAAATAAATAAGAACTATATTAAACGCATAATAGATTTTGGTCCCAGTCCATATCTGAATGTATATGCAAATAAATGTTTTTTTTCACTATTTCCCATAAATAAAAATTTCAACTTATAAAAAATTAATTATGTTGTTTTTACTAAAAATATTTTCTAAAAACATCTTAAGTAAATATCCCAATCATGAAAAAAGATCCATCATCATTTCGGAGCCTCGGGGCCAGACTTCGGGGCCTTTCATTATCGTGTTTGTATGCTTGCTCCAACTTCTTTCACGATTTCATACTATATAAAAGATTTTAATGTTTCTTTTGATGAAATGCTTATTCTCCGATAATGATTTTTCTGTAAAAAGTTAAAGTTCATGAGTTTTTATGAAAATTATTAAGAAGAACTATGTAATGGTTTATTTTTAGTTACATCTGCATGCATCGCTCGCTGCTTTGAGTGCTCAACTTTAATGTTACACTTTATTTTGCTGTAAATGTCCAATGGAATGAAAAAAAGATATAATTGCTGAAGAAAATATCCTCAGTGGTAGATGGATCACGGGTTAGTCCCCTTGCCGTAAGACTAACCATGGGAGGTTTTCGTGGTTTTCCTCTCCATGAAACTCAAATGTTGGCTAGCTGTATTAAAAAGTCCTCCGTGAAGGCAAATTTTTCTCAATACTTTATCCAAAAGTACCCTTGTCTTCTGGATCGGGTTCAAAATTATAAGGCTACGGAGTTGAACATTGGTAGTCGTAAACTCAAAATTGAGTCTGCTGTTCAACAATGGTTATAAAAAATTTGTCCTAGAATTATAAACTGTTAAACTTGTGGTAAAGAGTATCATGCGGGCCACTGCGCATCAAGTAACAAAAATACAAACAAACAGTTGAAATCTGGCTGGCTGATAAGGCCATTTTTGTTTATAAACATAAAACGATTTTTTTTTTCAAAATTCCAATTTCCACAAAAATTATTGAAATTTTTAAGTACTGTTTGCAAATTTTGTGACACATTTTTTTAATAAATTAATGTTGACGGATTGTTGCAGAAAAATTTATTTCTCTTTCTACTTTTCTCTATTTCTCGCTTGACTTCATGTCAAAAGAAACAAAATAATAATAAAAATTAAGGAACGAGAGAGTAGATGGTGCCATATATAAATCTTAACATATATGGGTAATTCTACAAAATCATAAAAATATCATGTCCAAGCAAAATATTACAAGATTGGCTTGAGATAGAAAGATGTTATTCTTTTATACTTAAAGACAAAATTTTCCTATGTTTAAATGTTACTCTCCTGGTCTATCCAAAACTTTTTCTAAAAGTTATTTAAAATATTATCGCTTTCACAGCAACATTTCAATTCAAAAATTATATTGAGAAACTATTTATACTTAAAGGTGTAAAATAATATTGTTTGAAACTGTTCAATCATTTAACTCACCAACTTGTACCATTTGAGAGTTTCTCAAGGTTTTCATGTCGCTGTCCTGGAGCAGGTAGTTTTCCAAGAATTTTTTAAGATAAAATAGCCAAATTTTAGTTTTGTGGATGGGAACCCTGTTTATTCCATACATGTTTATACCTATCCATTCTGTTGGATTGATAAAGTGATTTGAAGTTCAGATTCACCTGGCGTTCTTATTATAGATTGAAGGTTCTAGACTAAGGCATGTAACAGTGTAACACTCTCCTGTACAACACTTCTGTTACACGGGAAAACATTTTTTTAAAAAAAATAATACATGTAACAGGCATAATAATGTGATGATTCTCGTAAAACTATTTCCTTAAGCCTAAGTCTGTCTTTAGAATTTTAGCAGAAATAATATTTTTTTAAAAATTTGACACTTCTGGCATGCAAAAGTTTCACTCTACTGGCATTTTCTGAGCCATAAGATGGACTTAACAGCCAACATCATTAAATCGAGCTCCACTTATTTTCCTCTTGTTAAGTGCCTTATAAAGAGTATGTGAATTTTTCGGATTTTTTTAAGCATTTAGTTTTTAAGAATTTAGGATTTGAAAATGCTAAGTTTTTGGATAATCACCCATACATCGAAATTTTTAAAATAAATATTAACACTACGAGACATAAAATAGTCAACTGAGTGTAGTTGTGCTGAAATCGTAAGTAAACACTATGTCCCATAACATTGCAATTCAGGTCATCTTATATACATTAATAGTTTTATATCTAATTTAATTATGTAATCACATTTGTTAGGAAAAAGTTTCAGAAGACAAGATTTCATTTTAAAGGATTCATATTTAGATGTTTAGAAAATATCTTTAATTTAATGTCAGAACCTTAATGTTTGTACCATAATTTTGTATCAGTGTTTGCACTATACATACTAGAGAGAAAATATTTAGTTGTGTCGATAACGTACAGAATGTAAGTTTATGAAGAATATTTTTGTTCTGGGAAGGAAAAAGTAAATAATTGACAAGATTTCCATCGCAATTAATTTTCTCTATAAATATAAAACTAAGACAGCGTAAATAAATATATATATTGAATTTTTAATTCTGGCTACAATGTAAGGTAAAACAACGTTTAAGAGCACAAAAAATATATGAAATGCAGACAGCTGTTTCGGATGCTCAAAGGGCAACCTTCATCAGTGCAACAGAAAAGGTCGCCCTTATGTGTATTTCTGGCTACAATGTTAGCATAATTTGAGTTTCTTTCAAATGAAAAAATGGTTATGAAGCATAAAAATGCTAAAACACGTTTAAAAAAATAAATTCCAATTTTTATCTAAGGTCGTTAAATTTTTATAATAATTTAGCCCTTACTCATGATCGAAAACTTAATAAATTCCGTATAAAATTATAAAACGTTGTTGTGACTGGAAAAAAAGTGGCTATTACTTCATAAATTTGGAGATTTCTACATATTTAACAAAACTAAATCATAATATTTTTAGTAAACTATTACACTATGACGCATGAACCTGGAGATTTGGTCATTTATCAGAACGCATTGCTGCGTTTTAAGGTGTCAACGAAATTGTTCGACCGTTAAACATTTGGAATACATCAAAATGCGGAACATTTATTATTAACATAATTAAAAAAGGCAAAATAAAAAATAATATCCAAAGTTATTTTAAGAAAGAGTTAAATAATTTCTGAGAGTTTTAAATCTCTCATCCAAATTTGCATTTCTTTTTATTATTTAGAATAAAAAGTCTGGAATTCAAATAATCTTGTTAATAAAAGTGCATCTCATTTATTCCGGTAATACTTTCTCCTTTTGGGCATTAAAGAATAAATTGTGAAAGAAGCAACCAGAGCAGAAAACTCAGTGATTTGGAAGACATATTTGTGGAGTGTCAGTAGCTGCCGGAACACATGCTGTTTCAACTTATGTATGTTGAATGAAATACCAGGATCTTAGGAGGGCATGCATTTTCATTATTGTTCGAATAGTTTTACAGGAATGAACTTTCGTTCGCGATGTAATACGGGACACATTTTTCAAATATTGGTGGATATTCTTGGCGATTATTATTTTCTTTTCTAAACATTTCAGATGCGCTCCAAAAATAAATAATAATGTAAAACAAAAATTTTTAGCCATTAAAACTTATATAAAACTTTTTTTATGTTGTTCAGTCTATTAACATATTATTTAGTTACATATGAATGCTTCATTTCCCAAATCGATAAACTCCATTTAAAATTTTTTTTATTTGAAATCTTAATTTCGCAGCATTTGATTAACTCCCAACTTTATATGTATATTCAAAACAACTTTTAATGCTTTTGTGAAGAAAAAAAAGTAGCTCAAAAGTTCATTCTCGTTAGAGCAATTTGTATCAAATTACTTTGTCAACAATAGATAGTTTTGATAATCATTACAACTTTATTTATTTTTTTTTTCGATATGCAATTTTTTAAATTCTAAAATTTAATTTCAATTTCTTCTTAAAAGAAAAATACCAATTTTTCAAAGATTGGGAGACAATTATTCATACCGATATAGGAATATATAAGAAAGATATAATGGCAAATGGTGTTAAGCAACAAAAAATTCTTTTGATATACATACTAAAAAATCAAGTGTGTTGCAAAGTTTCAAAAAATTTATAAATCTTTAATAAAAACATATTTTTATTTGCGTTTTATATATTGGTATTTTTTCTTGATTTGAAAATTGTGTTCAGTTGAAATATGCGCAAAAGAAATAAAGAAGAGAAAAAATTCAATTTTTATCTTAAATAAAAGGGGAGGGGCTCCGTTTCTTGCTCACTTGTCTCCCCTAACCCCGATGATTTCTTCGCATTCATCTTTGTAACGCAATAGAAAACTGACATTTTATTGAGAAACAAAATTTCTCAGTTTTCCATAACGCGGAAGTTAGTCTCCTTATTTTTTGGAACTTTAAATTTAACTTGGGGGAGAAAAATAACAAGTATAGGCTAAAAGGACACTTCTTGGACGAGTAGTTTTCAAACGAAATTAAACTTTTGAGTGGGAAAAAAAAGTAACTTTCACATTTGTATTCGTATTCGTTCCAACTTCATTTTCGAAGGCAGCATTGGTAAGCAAAGGAGCACCTTCCTGTTACCACAAAGAAATGACACATGAAAATTTTCTATCTTTTTTCTTACTGTTACTAACCTTCTATTTAACTAGTACTGAGAATTGTTTTGGTCAGCAGTGTGTTAACTGTTTGCTATTCTCACGTATAAAAGGCCTTCTTCCTTGCACCTCTTTTTTTATGTATAATTCTTTATTCGGAAAAAAAGCTCCTTTTCATAGTACTCTCAACAAGTCTACATATAATTTAAATTCACGAACGGTATATTTTTTCTACTGGTTTTGAAAAAAGCACGATACATGTTTCGAGTATCAGCAGAACTACAATAATTGTATGTGTTGAAAACAAAATGTTCTGTGTTTTGTGGGAAGTATTGACTTAAAAAAAAAACAAAAAAAAAAAACAAAAACAATGATGAATGAAAAGTAATTATGGGGTTGGTAAGCGGCACTCTCTAGTTAGTGTTAAAAAAAAATGTTCATTTCTTGATTAAAGTGCCATATGTACAATTTTTTAAACATATATTTATTACTTGTACTTTTATTATCGATGCTATTGTTTTGAAAACAAATTATTTTCATTTGGGTTGTGCAATTTGTATTTTGCATAGCTATTGCTATTCAAACCTTTTTTCTTTCGGTTAAATGAAGTGAAAATAATAGTTCTGGTAAAACCTGGCGATCTTATAGGTACAAATTTAATTTTTTTTCTTTTTACTTCCAACTTCGAAAAAAAGTAAAGAGCAGCTTTTAAAAGGAAAATTTCGTGAGAAAATAAATTTTCGTACTTCTTTGCTTGTTGGATTGTTTAGAGCAAAAAAAAAATAAATAAATAAAAATAATAATAAATAAGTAAAAAAAATAATGATAGTAATAAATTCGTGAAAAAAGTACTTTTGAACAAAACTTCGAAAAAAAACTAGTGTTTTTAAATGAAGTAAACTTTTAAGCCCGTCAAATTTCAGCTATGTTAGTTGCAATTTTGTAGGCTGCAGAGCGGCCCAAGTGGTATTTTTACCACAAGTTTAACAGCTAATATCTCTCGAACTAACAATCGAATGTTCACGTTATTTATTCCATTCTATTCTCTCTATCATATTTTCAAGTTTCTTTCTTTTTCGCGCAACAAAATAAAATGCAATGTAAAGTTGAACACTTAAAACAGTGGTGACAGAGGCTCTTACGCTTTTTTTAAATTTAACGAAAAAAATACAGCATAATGAATCTCATATAAGTCAACGATACAGAAATATGACTGAAGTATACCATAATTATAAGTATTGATATCAACAATGTGGAATCGTATAAATGCCTAGAGTATGATATTTAGTCCACATGTAACAACAAGAGCATTGATATCAGCTGTTGCAGAATGATTCAGTGGTGAAAGGGTGCATTAATTGAAGATACTATAATTAATAACAAACAAATTTAAAAATAAAAACAATAAAAATATATGATACGAAATGGGGCTCTCCAATGAGCCATCCAATTCAATCCATTGCCTGCCACATAAGTCATTACAGAATTATTGCGAGTGATTACAACGCCCCTTCTGGTCAGGCAGAAATTTGTAACATCAGCCTACGGATAAACGGGTAACGTATGGACATCATCGCCTTTATATTACGTCATACTCATGTGCGTTGAATAAATCTTAATATCGCTGCCCTATTTTTCTGGGTCGTTTTCTAAATTATCGTTTTTAAAATAAAAAAATCTAATAATGTAAATTAATAAATAAATAAAAAGAAAAATTTTAAATTAACTATGATATGTGGAACTGCCGTCAATAATAACTACATGTTTTTTTTCCTCTAAATTTTTTATTCTATCCAGCGATGCATGAAGAAGTACGTGGTTACGCATGTTTGTAATGGTTAACAACGTAACCTTGTAATTTAAAGTTCAAGCGATCAGATTAGTAATTGTTTAAATAGTTGTGGAAGATACAGCAAGTTAAAAACGATTATAATAAAATTAAAAACGTCTTTAATAAAAAAAGTCTTTTTTTTTTCAATTTTTCCTCAGAAAAAATTTAACATTTCTTTTCAAGCATTGGTTTTAGCATAACCAATAACGTAGATTATATGGTGTTAAGATTTGAATACTTCGTAATTTAAAGAATTTTCCATCATTATTAAAATGCGTGAAATAATTATACTATTTCTTACATAAATTTCTTTTAAGCAAACTATAATTATAAATCAATATCCAAGAAATTTTAAAAATGTGTCTATGAAAGCATTGTAGGAATAAAACTTTTGACTGTTTCCGAAATAAATCTTATGGCACCATATTGTATTTTTCCTTTTTTTAGGATGATGATTCTTTGTTAAAATAAATAACCGTTCATATTTTAATTGAAAATGTGTTTATTGTTTTTTATATAACTTAATCGTTGTGCGTGAGCCCTCTTATGAGTTGTTTTAATTATTAGTAAGTACTAATTAATGAACATGCGTCAGACTAATTTCAATACAGTTAAGATGAAGATTGCAATTTAGAACATGAAAAATCTTTCAACGTAGTATGTATAGTGAACGAAAAAAAAAGGAAAATAAAAACCAAACCACTCTGAATAACTTTTGATCCAATGATCGGATTTTCATGTTCTGCGACTCAATCTTCATGGTTTGAGAGGGAGACCTCAAATATAATTAATAAGTGCAGACAATATTTTAAGTAACGAAATCAGAAACAATAATGAACTTTCTTTGAATAAACATAACTGTTTTTTCGACGAATTCGGATTTATGACCTCCAAAATATAGGGGGTAGCAGACATTTGGGGCAATTTTTCCGACTATTTATAATATAAAAAGGTAATAAATTTTTACTAAAAGTCATTTCTTCATAGAATTATCTTTGGAATAACGAATTTTATAATTGCGTCTAACCAACTTTCTATTTGCTTAAAAAGTTCTCGAGATATGGCGAAATAAACAGTAAAAATAACACCAAGGAATCCAAACTTTGAACCGCTCTCAGTACCAAACTATTGGAACCATATTCCCCAGATTGAGGCTACTCCATATGCATATATATATATATATATACAGTGAAACCTCCTGTTATGGACACTCCTGCAAAACGGACGCCTCTCAATACGGACATATTTTTAATTCCCCGGGAATCTTCTATGAATAAACCATTNCATCCAATTTTAATCCATTGCCTGCCACATAAGTGATTAAGTGATTACAGAATTATTGCGAGTGATTACAACGCCCTCTTCTGGTCAGGCAGAAATTTGTAACATCAGCCTACGGATAAATGGGTAACATATGGACATCAGTGCCTTTATGTTACGTCATACTCATGCGCGTTGAATAAATCTTAATATCGTTGCCCTATTTTTCTGGCTTGTTTTCTAAATTATCGCTGTTAAACTAAAAAAAATCTAATAATGTAAATTAATAAGTAAGTAAATATGAAAATTTAAAATTAACTATGATATGTGGAACTGCCTTCAATAATAACCACATGTTTTTTTTTCCTCCAAATTTTTTATTCTATCCAGCGATGCATGAAGAATTAGATACGTGGTTACGCATGATGTTTGTAATGGTTAAGAACGTAACCTTGTAATTTAAAGTTCAAGCGATCAGATTAGTAATTGGTTAAATAGTTGTGGAAGATACAACAAGTTAAAAACGATTGTAATAAAATTAAAAACGATTTTATAAAAAAAAAAAAAAAAAATTCAATTTTTCCTCAGAAAAAATTTAACATTTCGTTTCAAGCTTAGGTTTTAGCATAAACAATAACGTAGATTATATGGTGTTACAGTTTGAATATTTCGTAATTTAAAACATTTTCCATCATTATTAAAATACGTGAAATAATTATACTATTTCTTACATAAATTTCTTTTAAGTAAACTATAATTATAAATCAATATGCAAGAAATTTTAAAATTGTGTCTATGAAAGCATTGTAGGAATAAAACTTTTGACTGTTTCCGAAATAAATCTTATGGTACCATATTGTAGTTTTCCTTCTTTTCTTAGGATGATGATTCTTTCTTAAAATAAATAACCGTACATATTTTAATTGAAAATGTGATTATTGTTTTTTATATAACTTAATCATTGTGCGTAAATTTATGAGTTGTTTTAATTATTAGTTAGTACTAATTAATGAACATGCGTCAGACTAATTTCAATTCAACGAAGATGAAGATTGCAATTTAGAACATGAAAAATCTTTCAATATAGTATGTATAGTGAGCAGAAAAAAATAAAATAAAAACCAAACCACTCTGAATAAATTTTAATCCAATGATCGGATTTTCATGTTCTGTGACTCAAACTTCATAGTTTGAGAGGGAGACCTCAAATATAATAAATAAGTGCAAACAATATTTTAAGTAACAAAATCAGAAACAATAATGAACTTTCTCTGAATAAACATAACTGTTTTTTCGATGAATTTGGATTTATGACCTCCAAAATATATGGGGTAGCCGCAATTTGGGGCAATTTTTCCGACTATTTATTATATAAAAATATAATAAATAGTCATTTTTGCATCGAATTATCTTTGGAGTAACGAATTTTATAATTGAGTCTAAACAACTTTCAATTTGCTTAAAAAGTTCTCGAGATATGGCGAAATAAACAGTAGAAGTAACACCAAGGGATCCAAACTTTGAACCGCTCTCATGAACAAACTATTGGAACCATATTTCTTAGATTATATTTCTCACTCCTATATATGGGGATCAGAAATCATAATCCGTCGGCAAACAAAATCGAAAATGTAATATATATATATATATATAGTTACATTATAATTTAACAATTGTAATAAAAAAGTACACTTATTTATTTAAGAGACGTCATTAATTAATTATTGCTATTTTGCTTGAGTGGTTATCAGAGCTATGTATATTGTAATGACTTTTTGATTAAGGGTCTGCTTGTCAAATGAAAAACAAAATCACTAAAAGAGAATAGATGAAACGTCCAAAAGAAGAGTTATACACAATACTCAATTAATAGGTGTAACATTTTTGTCTGCCCTGAATGGGTAACCTTGCGATACTTCTTATTTCACGCTCTGATAAACTTGACGCATTTCGAAGAACCATCTTACTCCTCGTGAAAGTATTGTTGTGAAAGTTCGCCTGCATGTTTACTCACAAAAACATATGAATAAATAAATATTTATTTATATTTATTTTTTCTTTTCTGCGTCTTTTTAAATAGGCTGTTTTTTCAAAACCCAACGTTACGCTTAGTAATGATTACACGCAAAAACTGATTTTGCACTTACATGCGTAATCTAAGACTATAAAATTTTAAAAATGCAATCCCGAATTTTTAAAGTAAAACTTTCATCCTTGATGCACTTATAATGCACTGTAGGAGGGTGAAGGTTGCCACGACTCAGATATCCAGATAACGAAGGCATCCTATTGACTGCTAATGAAGCTAAAACTTTATTACTATTATTTTTACAGTAGAACAACGTTTTTTAACTGGTAAATATTTGTGTCAAGGAAAATATTTCATAGAGAATAAAATATAATTCTCAAACAAAATTTTTTTTAAAAAAAATAGTTTTACGTTATTAAATATGTAAATATTCTTTATATGTAGGAAAAAGTAAAGAATATTTTGCTTCCACTTATGTTTTCAGAAAATTGAATTTAAAATATGGATTTAGATTTTTATAAATATACCGGTTTTTCCATAAGGACTTTAATAGATATTTTTGAATCCTTGTCAAAAAAGTGTGCACATTGAAGATTATGTGCACACATATATTTTGGCAATTGTATTTATATTATTAATATTTAGGCAAAAATATATATACGTATCATTAAAAACATACATATTTATATTAATTAGGCAAAGTAAAAAAATCATATTAAAATCTGTTAGATGACCCCTAAAGAGTTTCGGGGATGAAAGCATCAAAGCTTGATTGATTGCATGCGGAAATGGAGAGTTTTTAAAGGGTATTAAAAATAAATTCCAGTTTCAGGCAATTAAATTTGTTTTAATGTATTCACTTAAACTTCCCCACTAGTTATTCGATATTTTGATACAACCTTTGCTTCTACCTTACTTTAATATTAATTTGCTATCCAAATGTGTGTACTTTTTCGGGAAGGATTTTAAAAGTAAAATAATTTAAGGAATGTGATTGATATTAAATTGGCTTTTCCACCTTCAGTCATTACTCGTATTTATGGGAGCATCTTGTCAAAAAAATTAAAACGGGCATCCGATCTCTCTCTGCACGCTACTTTGCATCACTTCTTTTATGTTTTTTTTTAATTACAATATTTCTGTAAGCCATATAAAACCATAACATGAAGAAATTAAAAATATGTTTTTCTCAAAAACACAATTTTCAAACTAATGTTCATAAGCTTCTCACGCTCACACCAATAAAGCTTTTATTTTTAAAAATTACTTCTTACAACTGTTATATTTATGACCTAAATTTGTACAACTGTTATATTTATTACCAAAAAATAGACAGACACAGGAGGTAGAAAATCATGAAAAATCATCCAAATTAATTCTAGTTTTTGCTAATAATATTACTTCTCTTAAAATTCTAGGATTTATTTGTTTGTTTTGCAATCGTCTACGTCATCAATCAAAGATAATGTTGTTGCCAAAGTTTAGCAAATCTTATTTTTCAAAAATATTCTTTATGTACCATGAAGCGACACAGTTTATTCGGCTGTAGTAAACGACCCATACCGACCATACTTCTGACATGAATTATCTCCTCCCTATATCTTGCTTATAGAAAGAAAAAAACGGGCTAACCGTGTGAGACTTTTGAAATTGTCTTCTCATTAACATAAAAATTGGAGTTTCTTTCAAAAAACCTACCACGAAAATATGTTCATCCTGATACTTGAACTATTTCTGCAGTCGGATTCAAAAGCAAAATTAAAAATGTACTCTCAAGTTTAATTAAACAGTTTTTTGACAGTTTTAATATAAAATAAAACTATGAAACACATTTAACTAAGTTTAGAAAGAGGCATAACCGTTGTTTTAAAAAAGTAAAGAAGAGATAATTAAATAGAGGGGATCAAGTCGAAATGGTAAATGATGAATTTAAGAGTATTGAGTCTTAGCTGTTTCTCTTGATTGTCTTTGCTAGAATTTTTACTTATTTTGTCTGTGTGTCTTTCCGATAAATAATGTTCTTAAATTTTGAACTGATAATAATATTAGTTAGTGTTGAAAGTGTGAGAGAAAATCGTATTCCAACTTTTTTACTGTACTGTTATTTGTGCATCCTTATTGAAATCAAAATTATAGTCAGCTTTTTTGCCTCAAATCAACTGCAGTTTTAAAAAATATTCGATAAGCAGTTTTCGATAATAAAGCATAAACGAATTTATAGAGCTATTTTTATTAATCTTTTCCAGTTTAAAATAATAGTTCTTTTAGAATATAATCTGTCGCTCCAGTGCTCATACGTTTAATAAACATTCAAATCGAAATTACCAAGGATAGTCTCTTTGAGTCATGAAAACAATAAGATTAAAAATGAGCGAAGCAATCAAATGAAGGTCTTTTTCGCAGCGAAGACTTTTTATGCGTTTATACAAAGTTAGAGATGAGGCAACCGTTTAATTTTCTAAAAAAAAAAAATCTTTTTTTTTTAAATCCAGCATTGACACAGCGTGTGATCACCTTGAAGTTTGTCTAATGCCCAAGCAACTAAGAATCATTCAACCTGTCAGACAAATGCTTAAATTTTGAAGAAGAATCGTCAAAAGGGAAAACGAGGATTAAGTCAGGGTCAAGGAATTCCAATACTACACGAATTTACCCTGAGGCTATTTGACTTCGTTAGAACGATGGTCACGTCTTAATCTGCAGTGATGCTGAATGTTTCATGAAAGAGTTGGGGCCGTAGTCAATTTGGTAATAACATTGCTAAGTATCGTGGGAGAAATTGGATTTTAGCTTCAGGTACCTTTAAGAAGACACGGTACCTTTACCTTTTCCACAATTTTTTTAAAAGCATAAGAATTTGTCAATTTAATTCATTTCCTAGTTTGTAATTATAGCTCTGATTTCATGTTCTTTTTTTCAAATTTAGACTTTGCAACAGTCTTTTTAAATCACTAATCTTTTCCAATTTTTCTTACTAATTCTTAAGGCTTTCAGTAATCGCTTAATACGCAATGTCAATTGATAGTTTATATAAATTTAAATATATAATTTAAGCTCATTAAAGAAATATTTTAGACCATGTAAAAAACTCACTAAAAAACCTAGGTATTAGAAATTTTAGAAATGATTTGAAAAATTATAATATTTTTAGATAAGTTTGTAAATTTTATCCAATAATGAATTCGTTTATTTCAAATGTATCTAGTTCGCGGATTAAAAACAAAACTCCTAAGATCGCTATTCACTAATCATATTTTCATGTATTAACATCCAATCTAAATTATCGAAAGGTTTAACCTATAATATGCCTTAATTTATCAAATCAGATTTTATTTTAACTTGCAAAATCAGACACAATAACATATTTTTTCTGAGTAAACATTCCTTTTTTTTCCCGACGGATTCGAAATCTGAAATTATGAAGGAGAATCTGGAATGATCAAATCAGACGAACCTTATAATGTTAATTTTGCATGTTGCATCTCTATAACTATTTAAATGAGCAAGACAGAAAAATTTTACAGCATTTTTCTTCGATCTAAATTCGTCTATCTAAAGATGCGAAACAAAATAAATACTTAAAAATATACTTAATAATACTTTTAAAAAAATTTTGAACATTAAAGTGTTCAAAATTTCCCATAAACTATGTAGTTTTTAATGGTGGAATTCCTTGAATTGTTTTTAAGAAAAAGAACTGTAAAAATGTGAGAAATAAAAATGTAAAATTATAAAAATAAGTGCAAAATTAAAAAAATGTCTTATTAATGTGTAATTATTTTTCACTCCAGAACAATTTTGCCAATTTTTTTAAATTATTATCAATTTTCTGACTTTTTTTTCATTTAAAATAATATTGCTCGAAAGGGTGCAAAACTTATTCGACATACGGTTCAAACCTTTTTCGAACAGTTTTAAATTACATAATAATTGAAAATATTTATTTTTTTTAAAATTAATTTAATTTTAGATAAACTAATTTTAACGTATTGGGTGCAAAAACTTTTTGATCGGATTAACCATATCCAAACATCTGACGAAATACGTAAAAAATTACCATTCACATTTAGGGATTAAATTTTAAACCAATCTCTTGACTAAACTATTAGAAACACATTGTTTTTAACTGTAGATACTTTGATTTTGTAACTTAAAATCTAGTTTGCACAAATTAAATAGCATATTTAATATCGGAATCACGAGTATAAAGAGTGCATCATAAGAGTAAGTGAAAATTCCATCATTAAAGTTATTCAGGATGTTCCGTTTTACTTTCTTATCTTTATTTTACATATTGTGTGCATTGTAAACTGTAAAGTGCTATTTTAACATAGACTGTGTAAGACAATAAGAAAAATATCGACGTATTTGTAAAAGGAAGAATTCAAAACTAAATTTTTATCATTGCTTCTAATTTTGCCCAGCGAAGCAAATCGAAAAGCGTTTTCAGCAACCATTAGATATATTTTTCGAATGGTATATAGCGATAAATTCTCACATTTTTAAGCATGATCTCACGAATTCTACAAAATTCCATACTGATGTGTTAGGAAGAATAGAGTTGACTTCATTTTGAATTCAATTCATTCCCGGAAACTACTTGCATGGAATTCTTTATTTCTAACCAAGTTGCTGCGCGGTCAAAATAACTATAAAGTCATTTTTTCTGAAATTTATAAGGATATATAAAACTGGAATTCGCAAAGCGTAAATAATTTGCAAATTTCTATCATCTGATAATTTCCTTTTATGGATTAAAATACATTTGTGTGTATTGTGTTTGTGTGTATTGTGTTTAAACTCCTAATAGATGTTCTTAACAATGTAAAATAAATACATAAGAGACTTTCAATCATTTTTAAATATCCATTTTAATTCTTATATAACAATTGTATTATATATCATACATTGTAACTGAAGATTTTAATAATTTTTGTATTTATTAATGTGATTTGTTTGTCATATATGGAGATTGTCTTGAGAATAACACTTTTCAGATTATAAAACTTTCTATTAAAATATGACACGGATAACAAAGAAAACGTTCCATTAAATATCCATTCAACGTTCATTTAAATATTAATTTTAATTCTTATATAACAATTGTATTATATATCATACATTGTAACGGAAGATTTTAATAATTTTTGTATTTATTAATGTGATTTGTTTGTCATATATGGAGATTGTCTTGAGAATAACACTTTTCAGATAATAAAACTTTCTATTAAAATAGGACACGGATAACAAAGAAAACGCAATTTTTAAAATATGTATTAAATCTTTTAAAATTTTAAACCGAATCTTTTCGATTAAGTTGCTTATAACCGATTGAATTTTTTTATGAGCATTAGCTGGTTTTAATGAAATTTTGGTTCAATAGATATACACGTTTTTATAGCCACTGATTTTAAAATACCCAGTAACTCGTAGTATTTAATTAGGAGTATGGTTGGATGGAATCAATTAGAATTTTATATTTATTACCATATCTTACTTGTCATGCTTGGTAACAAAAGTAATATTCTCCAAATAAAGGATAATAAAGAGTAAAGAATGGTGTTTCCGAGAAGCGCAAGATCTCATTTCACGGTTCTTAATTCTCAGTTAAGCAAGTGAAATTTTAAGTAACTACAGATTATCACGAAAAGAAGACATATTTTCTGACATTTAAGCGAATAATTACGTGTTCTATCTGGCAACCAATTACGTCCTTTTTTTAAAGGAAATATGAGTAGCATGAGAGATTTACAATATGTTTTGAAAGAAGTTGTTTATGATTTCTAAACACTTTTATAATACCATTCTTAATTACGATTGTGAAAGCATGAATTAATCATTTTTCTTATTTTATTTCACTTATATTTGAATATGATGTTTGTTGAAGATGTATTGTCACTATTATGAATATTTCTTCTAGAAAATCTGAAAGACATGATTCGTCATTGATATATTCCTCCAACTAGCCTCTCAAGATTTTTATGGAGCTTTTGAATTTTAAATGAATGGTAAAAAAGTCAGTATGTGGCCAAAACACATGATGCAGGAGGGAAAAACGAACATAAAATCCAAGGGATGACATCTATTCTTAAAGCATCGAGTATTTTTGTACTATTCTTCACTTTTATATGGCATATAAACACGGGTAAGTCTTATTTATTTCTTTATTTATTCCCACCCTCTTTCTCACTCTCTCTCTCTCTCTTTCACTCACTCTCTCACTTACTCACCCACTCACTCACACGAAAGCAAGTATGCACATGCACACATCTACCTTTTTGCGGATCCCCATTGATTAATTCCAAATCTTATAAAAATTATAAAAAAATCGTGATTACGGATTTAATTTGAAATGCAACGAAATGCATAATGAGCTCCTGTATCTGGTAATAATTAATTAAACAAGCAACACATAAATAAGAATCAGAGCAATGAGGTTTATGAAGACCTTAAATGCATAATCGGGTCAAATAAGGCTGATCTAGAAGTCCTACGTAGTCAAATAAAGATATGTATGGGTTATATATATATATATATATATAAACACACGCAGTCCTACCCATATCATTAGACACACTATAAGATTCTATGTAAAATTATAAATATCAGGTGATACTATACAGCAGTATTATTTTTACTCGGATGAAACCGGTTTGCACTTGTTTACATTCGTGTATCGATGGGCTAACATTGTAATGCAATACGTTAAAAATAAATACAAATAGGAAGTATATAAAAAATATCCTGAATAAAAACCCATTACATGTATGTTTAAATATAANAGAGTTTATACTGTAGTGCATTTCTAATAGGTTTAACGAATTACATGTCATTTATTTGAATTCAAATTTATTTTAATGAGTTAGTATTTACTAAAAAGGTGTAATTTTTTTTCAAAAAAAAGGTTGTTACATGGATTTGAATTATTGTTTTGAGTTCTTAGAATTTTGTGCATTTGCAATGGACCTAAGTTAGTAACGAGCGAAGCGAGCTTGGTTTGCGAAGCGAACCATATAAGATTGCGTAGCAATTTTCGGGGGTTGGCGAGCGTTAGCGAGCAGGGGGTGCAGCCCACTAGTATATATATAGATAGATACACGTAAAAAATTCAACGAAAAAATATCTTCTTATCAACGATGTCTTAACCATAATTATGCTGACCATGACGCTGCTTCTTAAGCTTAACAATGCTCATTTTAAAAACTAGATCTGAAAATTTTTTTGGAAGTTAGGGATACCTTTCCTCGTTTAGAACACTTTAAAAAAAATTTAGTGTACTACTGTTTACTAATTACTAATTTAGTACTACTTGGGACAAAATAGAATTTCGATGAACCAGCACCAAACTGAGATAATAAGAGACTTCTTCATGGTAGCGACAGAGATATGAAACATATTCTGAAGTACCGGTTTCAATCCCAACCGATTTCTGAGATATTCTCCTTGAGTTAGATACAGGTTCCACAAAGCCGAAACATCCTAATGTTCATCCCTCTTTTCATTTTGTCCCCCCTCCCATAATGTTTCTTTTTCTTTCGAATCGAACTCAATTTTTAAACATCGTTCGATTTCGTTACCTTGAACGCTTGATGTGTATTTTGTAGTTGGTAATGTTGTGCTATTAAACTTAATACATTCATTCGAATCGATCCATGCCAGCCATTATCGATCCATTATCATATCAGCAGTGCCCACTTTTTAATTTTAGTCTGATAACAACTAATGTCCAACAATATACTTTTCTTTTTAAAGTTGTCGATTATAATATTTAGCTTGTGACTTTAAATACGCCTGCCGTTAACTTTCTCAGCTAACCGTTACGTGATTTTGTTTACTTATTTGTTTATTTTTGCGCCTTTCAGCAAAATTTATACTATTGATTTATATAACTAATTGTTTCATCATTATGATTAACTTCTAAGCATTCTATATGCTAGTGCCGCAAACTCTGAAATAAAATATCGTAAGACATAAATGTTATTCTACATCAAAGCTTTAGCTTATTATTGTTGCTTTTTGCAGTTATAAAAATAACAAAAATTTTGACAGACATTTTGAGAAGCCATTTCACCAATGGTAATCCAAAATAGAAAGAAACGTAAAGATGTCCAACTTTTAAGCTGAACTATAAGAATATTAATTTTTTTTATATAAATGTTTCAGAAATTTATTAAATTTACAAAGCTGCAGCCGTTGATTTAAGTAATGCACGCAATAAAAATTTTATTTATAAAGTTATTGCATGGAATTTCAAATCTATGAAGACTTGAAATTTAGAGCTTGTATATAAGTTTTGATTTATAAAAACTTAATTTTGATTTATTATACTTTAGAGTGCCCAAAATATCGTCAGCAACACCAGCCTTTTACAATTCTTCATTTTCGTTCTCTCAATAACATATCAATCGATATTGGCGTTTTTATTACAAAACTCGCTTTCGTGCTGGTTAACCATTAGCAAAATGAATAAATTACGATAACTTTAAGGGAAAAATTAAACTTTTTTTAATGAAATATAAAGTTATTAAAATATAAAATTTAGCTCTTGGCCTTGACGTGAAGCGAAGAGCCAAGGTAACAAACAAGGTGTGTGTATATATATATATATCGTAAAGAAATAACATATTATGTTAATTTTTTATAGCTGCTGTGTAAATATCTTTTAACGTCATTTTTATTCTAATATACATAATCGTGAACAGAAAAATAGCATATGAATCAGTATTATAGAAATATTTTTTCTTTGTGGATTTATAATGAATGATTCATTCTACTCGAAACTTCAAATATTTGAATTAAATAAAGTTCATGTAATATTTGATCACATTGAATCGTGTAGTTTAATTGCTCTTCGCAATTGTAAAACCCTTTAATATCTTATAATAAAAAAAACTAATATCGTGTCTAATAACAATATTACATAATATAAACCTAACGTAAAAACTGCCTACTAATACCTAATTTTGTACAACAAAAATAACCTATCTGCAATCTTATTTCAATCAATAATCTAATAATTGCAGCATCGTGATGCTCAACAATTGGCCAATTCTTTTGAAACTTACTATTATTCTGCAGTTTATGTTGAAAATTAAGCAGACCTGCGCTCTCCCAAAACTAAAAAAATTGTAGTAAAATTTCTGAACGGATATTTGAAAATTCGCTGTTTTATCTTTTAAATTTAATATTCTGTGAACAGAAATCCCACGCAGAGATTCACAAACAGTATTATTATTTTTTTTTTGTAATGAGTGTGCAATTTTCAAATGTTTGAAAATCGTAAAAATGCAAGTACTATTTAGAATACTACGAGAAATAAGGAATAGTATAAATATTAAGAGTATAAGGAAATAAAGAAATAAGGAAATAAGGAATAGTAGGAATAGTATTAAATAATAGTATAAATATTTATTCCTTTTATTATAATGTCTAATAAATCATTAGAAAGTTATATCTTTCATTTCTATAACGCTTTACAAATGGCTGCCTTTATTACAGAAAAGGAACGTCTTTTAAAAGCCAAAGACTATAGAGCCAAAAGTATTGCCGATTTTCCCGGAACTAAAAGCAAATATTCGGCACTTGCATTTGATTTTTGAACTATATCACGCGCGCGTATAAAGAACCCTTCAGTACGAGATAAGACAAATCCAGGATTTTAAACTTTATATCCAAAAACTTTTAACTAAATTTATTTAAATTCTTTTCTATACCTGACAAATATGATTTTTATTTTGATTTATTGAACTTACCAGCTTTTTAATATTATATAAAGTGACAATAAAAGTCGTCTACTCCCTAGTTAAAAAAATAAACACATTTTCATACTCGATACATCAATGGAGAATTTTTTATCATCCGAAATTTTTGATTCCTTTTTGTTCAGATATTAAGTTTTTTTTTTTTTCAAAAATAATTGTTTGTCAGTTTTAGTTTTCCCCCCCGCACAACACTGATTTTTTTTTCCGACTTACTACTACCACTTACGAACTTTTGCAATTTTAAATCCTCTATACCCTTCTAGTGAGATTTGTTTACAAGAAAGTTTCACATTCTGCAGTTTATGTTGAAAATTAAGCAGACCTGCGCTCTCCCAAAACTAAAAAAATTGTAGTAAAATTTCTGAACGGATATTTGAAAACTCGCTGTTTTATCTTTTAAATTTAATATTCTGTGAACAGAAATCCCACGCAGAGATTCACAAACGGTATTATTATTATTTTTTTTTAAATAATTGGAAAAGTAAAACAGTAAGTTTTCAGATATCCGTTTAGAAATTTTTCTTTTTTTTTCGGGTGGCGGGAGATGTGGGTCATCTTAGTTAAACTCGTTATTTAAAATGGTTTTGTTGCATAATCTGCAAATAACCATACAGAGCAATTTCATCTTTTTTTAACCAATGCATCACACCCATCCATTATACTCATATTCATTGCTTTTCAATCTAGATTTCATTACTAATAATGTCTTTTTAATAAATTCGAAGTATTTACTTTATCCAAACATTTGTAAAAATTACATGATTTTTCAAATTCTTGCTGAAATGTATGTCAAAATCTAAATAATGAATTTCATTAATTATTAATACAAGTATAATTATTCTTCATGTTAATAAAAATATAAATTTTTATAAATAAACCTTCATATGTGCTTTTTTTAACAGCAGTTCTAAGTTATATATTTTTTGTTTCAGAAACTACGCTAAGTACCTACAGTGATGCGGAAGAGGAGGAAGAAAAGATGGCGAATGTCTTGTTTGGAAATGGATCTTCTGTGGACAGTATCACATTGCCTCCAACTGATGATTCCTCATCTAGTCTAGTCCTGGATGACGATACAGACTCTAAAAAAGAACACGTGTGGTGGGAAAATGACACTAATTCAACCGATTATGACGAATTAAATGATGAGAAGAAGAACGACGCTAGTCCCGAAAACAGTGTTGATCGAGATTTGTTGGAAAAAGTAAATTACTTCTTACCAGACCAGCCTGTTTCGGACACCTTTGTCTTCACTGATTTCAAACGCGAATCATCTTCCCAAACCAAATCTGTTCTACTTAGCTACGAAACTTACACATCCTCTATGCCAGATATGACCACGAGTTTATCTTGTGGTTTTGGTGATCGGAAATGCAATATGCTTGGGGAAGATTCCCCCAGTGATCTAAATTCAAAAGCTAATGAGGAGCAATTGCAACCAACAGTTGAAACATTTCACCCCACTTCATCAGTGAAGTTATTATTACCCTCAAAGCTGGTCGAAGAAACATCTTCAGAAATATTAAATTTTACTTCAGATATTGAATTTTTATCTGATTACTTGACATCTACTCCGGCCAATAGTGCTACAGCTCAAACATCAGAAAATCTCATTTTGGAGGAAAATACTGACAGGATAAAAGATGAAATAGTGATTCAGGGTTTGACAAACAAGAGTGATAAATCTAAACAAGTTACTAAAGAGCGTGAGAGTCCAAGCACCATGACTGATGACTTACCAGTTAGGACATTTTCGAAGACATCTGAAAATACTCCTTCAATGCCAACGAAAGAGTTAATTTCGCCATGGAATGCGCCTTCGGGTGAATCAATATTATTTTCAAAAATATTTAGTACATCATCATCTCCGCTTTCTAGTCCCGTTCCAGATAAGACTGCTGACACATCGACAACCGATTCTTATTTTTCACTCAAAACAAACACTTACATTTTTCCCGAGTTAGAGTCAAAAAAGAAAGAGGAAACTGACTTGAACGATGACGTTAAAACTTCTTCAATTTCACCAACTTCTCTCTTAAGCTCATTTTCTACGATCTCTTGGCATTATTCTAAATCAGATATGACTATTCAGGATGATAAATTTTCCAGAAAAGAAAAGGTTTTGGACACTACATCTGTTCTCACATCGTCCTTTAGTCCAACACCTGTGCTTACAGAAACTGAAAACTTTTTCAGACTCAAATCTTCTTTTTCCCAAACTCAACAAAAACAGCAAATTTCACTTGAGTCTTCATCCATTTCAGAGAGCACTGCAAAGCCTTCAGTTCTGAGTTCACAAAGCATTATTACTAATCTCCATACAGGTATTTTATATCGCTTCATCTCACAAAGAAGCTTTTAAAACAATTTTATTGAAAGTACTTTTTAAGTATAATAATAAATAATATAATAAATAAGCATTAATCTTATAGCTTTTCACAGACCTATTTTTTTATTTTTAAATGTTTTACTTTTTCGAGTTTTTATAATTAACTTCTCAAAAATATAGTGATTACTTGTGCTGGCCGTATTATTTAACTTAATCATGTTTCTTTCAAATAGGTTCCTCATACCACCTAATGAGGTACCACCTAACTCTAGAATTTCACAGTATAAAAAATATCGATTGACTACACGATTATAGTCAGCATAAAATGAAAAAAAGAAAATTGCCGATATTAACTTCCATCGTTGTTCTATTTATCTATTTATTTTTTGTCTTTGTTGTTGCTGACAATGTGGTACTGTACCCGTATTGAAACACTGTATTTTTGTTCTTATAAAATGAATTTAAGGGAATGAAATCAAATAATGATGGAAGCAGCTTTGAAAATTTTGCGAAATTTTAATCAACTAAGCATATAACGTAGTTAAAATATTTTTATTAAACTATGTTGAGTTTTCTAAACTTGAATTTAAATTTTCTGCCCGTATTCAAATCTGGTAACAAACACAACGGTGATGAATTATTTATTAGACCTATAGAAGCATTTTTTAATAGTATGAAGTATGGTACATATGAAGTATTATGAAGTACATAGTATGGTACATAGAAATATTTCTCGTTAGAGTATTATGTAAATTGTAAATTCAAAGTGCTTATTTACGAGAGAACAATTAAAAAAATTTTTAAAAAAATTAAACAATTACATTTTGTAGCATAACTTTTTTGAAATTTACTGAGAATTTACTTTAAAATTCGCTTTGAAATTCACTTTAAATAAAATAGAAATGGGAAATGTTTCTGTATAAATTGGTTAGTTAAAAAGAATTAAAAGGTGTCAAAAAGCAAGATGTAAACTTAATTTTTTTTAATAAATATATATCATTTCAAAGATTACATCTTTAAATATTTCAAATTCATTAAGAGAATTCTTATATATTCTTCCTTTTTTTTTATAAAAACAAAAATAGTATTTTTAATTTTATTAAAATATTTGGAAATTTTTTATTTTTTATCGATTTAAAATAATTTATACAAATGAAGTTAAAACAGGGTAAAAAGAGCTCAAATAATGTCACAATGCGATCGTTTCGACAGTGAAACTCCTTCAGCGTCGAAACTCTGAAAACACTTAAGTGTTTCAACACTTACATCTTTAGACTACCATCATTATATAACATCATTTGTATTTTTTGAAGTTGCATTAATTTTATTCATATACTGGGCAAAGTTAACTCTTCTTCATTTCAATAACATTTAAATTTGATTAAAATTAACTATTTTCGATATCTTCCGATAAAAGTTAAACTCATTTGTCTTTTTAACCCGTTCAAGACTATAATCACATGTACGTGATCAGGCGATGAACGGTAGTCCCCTTCACTTGATAAAATTAAAATTGATAATTTAAATTGAGATTTCACTTGATAATTCAAATTGAGATCACTTGGGCGTGATCTCAATTTGGTACTCTCGTATTACATCTTGTATTGATACGTATACTCGTTAATGCCTGGGAAAGAGCTTCTTCTTTTGCTGGTTCTTAATAGGTTAAATTCATTAAATAAGGAAGAAGATATCTGATATCAAATAAACATGTTGAAACATTTAATATTACAGATACTTTTACCACCATTGTTCCTCTAACGCGGGAAAAGGAAACAGTTCCTCCTCCAAGACTTACAAATCCTGGTTGTTCTAGTCTACCAGTTTGCGTCGAGATAACGTTGCTGGAAACAAACTGGGAACATTTCTGTTCGCAACAACAGGACTTTCTGGAGTTCTTATCTACATCTCTTTCCCATTATACACGTCCTATTCATCCCTACCACATTGTGTTGGACACAGAAGTTTGCACTCTCAGCTCAAATCTCAGATCCTCTCAAAATTCACCAGATGTTACCGTTGCTTTTTATGTCACCAATGAATCTGGCGAGTATGAGGAACGAATGACCGAGCTATGTGGCGTCATTTTAAGAAAGTGGGCACCTTCTGCTTTTAAGAGTTCGGTAAGTTTACATAATGTTATTTATCATATTTTCAAATGCTATTGCTGTTTCTTTATTATTCGTTTCTGTTTGATATTTTTCCTTTGATTAGTATTTTCGTGAATATGCAAAAAAACTGTGAGAATACTTCACCCCTATACAGTGTTTCTTTTTTTATAATAATATGAAGAAAACTAGTTTACTTGACCGGAAATCAAGCAAGTCAAATATGATTTTTTTTATTCTGCCAAAAGGGGATTTCCATACCTGCCAACTCTTCCGGATTTTCCGGAAGATTTTATTTTCTTATTTAAAATGGTAGTAAATATATACTATTTTTTCTTTTGTAAACTTAATTTTTAAATGATTTTGATCACCACTATTCTTACAAAAATTAAGCACATATATTAATATGCGTTACTATAATGGTTGTCAACTTAAGTTTTCTCAAATACAACGTATTTGTTTGCTTAAAATTGAAGTTTTAATTTCATTTTAATACCACTGGGAAAAATGATAATGGAAGGGATTAAAAGTTGGCAGGTATGGATTTCACTACCAGTGCGACATGTTCATTGCGTGGAGAGTTTTGGGCACAAAGAAAAATCGGTATAAAATAACTTTGGTTCGAAGAGAATTCTACACAAAATTTCAATTACACGAAGCAAAGCAAAGGGACAGAAACTGTATGTGTCATCGTAAAAGTTTGCTTACGTTGAGTTTATATGTTTGAAATTCCACTTATAATCCCATTGTCATTCTCTTGACGTTTTAAAAGATCTTTAAGATGTCTCGCAGCTACTGTGATACCAGAGACTAGGTCTTTATCGAAAGCAACTCGGGTTCCAACCTCAAATCCTTCATTCAACCAATTCAGTGCTATACCCTTTTATAGAAAGAGAATTAAAAGTGTTTACTTTTCCAAAAATGATCGAAACTAACGTCCTTAAGCTCCGTTTACTCTTCCCAGATCATAACGGAATAAGATCCGCGCGTAACACCATTGGATTGGTGTGACGAATGAACATGAGTCGATAATTATTTAGTAACGCGGACTTATGAAAATTAAGGCTTTACAATTTCGTGACCAAAGTCATGATAGGGATAAAGTGATCAGCATTGTGCCTCGACCACCTTAACTTCCGAGAAAAGCTTATACCCATTGACCTGAATCTGAGTGTACCTCAAACCGCCACCAAAAGTAGGGGTAGTCAAATCATTACCAGTTCTTCACAATGACAGTTCAGTGTTTTAAGTATTGAACCTTCATAGCTGATCAGGTTTAAAAAAATTTTAATATCATTAAAATATAAAACAAAAATAAATTTGTATTAAACAAAAATATCACTTAATGAGTTTCACTAATTATGAAACTTCAGACCTGAAAAGCAAAATTTCTCACAACTATAAAATCTAGACGTTATATGTCACTTGAGAGCCGACTATATATATATAACATCTCTTTCATTCCTTGAACAAGTAACAATACATTTCCTTTTTATAGCATATAAAGTAGAAAACACGAAATACAATGTTGTTTAATCACAACATAAATATTGTCAGTTGTCTTGCGATCAATGTATTCAATTCTAGAAATTTTGTCGATGAGGAAGTAGTAAATTCTTACGATTGTGAATCGTGTAGTGACTAATGTTTTTGCCATTCTGCAGGTCATTGAAGTGCGTATGTACAGCCGCGAAAGCATCTCGACGCCTCTGCCTATCATACCTGAATTAAATTCTGGATTTGTCGCAGCTGTCTCAATATCGGCAGTAGCTGGTGTTGCTCTGTGCTTACTCTGCATACTATTGGTAAGTTACCTGTCACGATGTATTTTATATATATATATATACATACATATATATAAATATATATATTTCCTCTAAGTCTAAGAAACTAGTTTTATATAAACAATAAAATCTGTCTTATATTTGCATTTCAGTTTTGCCCGGTTTCCATTAAACAAAGTAGTGCGATGTGAAAAAATAAAAAAGTGATAGCAAAATAAAAATGTGCAGTTATCTAAAAGTAATGGTAAAATATGCATTGATACTTGCACTCCCGTGCAACTGAAAATTAACGTAAGTGCTTCACGATACATTTCAAGAAAAAATATTTTCGAACAAAAAATCTATTTCCGAATATTTTCCTTCCCTTGCTAATATTAATAACGCTAAAATGGAAATTAAGAACTCGGAAGAAAGTTGATTTTTCAATAATTTTGCTTCTGCAATATGCAGCTAATCATATTAAAGTATCAAATATGTAAAAATCCCAATTTTGAACTTTTTGTAGCTTATGTTGATTTTTCTATTCCGTGGCAGTATACTATGAATGCAAAAATATTAGAAATTTAGAATGTTTAGTAATCTCGAGGACCATTACTTACAAATTGAAAATCTTCTGTCAATTTCACTGTTTTTTTAATTGAAACTATTTGAAATTTATTGAAATATAGTATTAATAAAATTCATTTTCATACATTTTGTTTTAGTTTGTTGTAAAAGAGCAGCTTCAAATCGTCCCAGGAGTAAAATTTAGCAGGAAAAAAACTTAAGATATGAAATTCATAAAAGGAAACAAAAATGAAAAAAGTAAAAAGAAATGTATACAAAAAAGCAGATCCGGGCAATTTCCCAGCTTTTAATTTTAAAAATGGCGTTTTCCAACCTATGCACCGCGAAGTTTTTCAAAAGTTCCGCGAAAGTTCTTCTCCCTCATTTTTTAAATTAATAATTTGTTTTCTTTTGTCAATAATAAATTATTAATTTGTTTTTCTTTGCTGATGATAAATTATTAATTAGTTTTATTTGCTGATAATTAAAAAAAAATTCATGCATTTTTTCAATTTTTATATTCAAATATTCTGAAAATAATTCCAAACATTTTTCATGTGCTATCAAATCATATAGGGGGGGGGAGGCACTCAGTTATAGTTTCAAACTTTATTAACAATATAAAGAAGAAAAACTGATAATTATACGAAATTATCAGTCTATCTATACGAAATCACTTGATGTTATCTATACGTTACATTATACGTTATGTTATCTATATACGACTTGTTATTATCTATACGAAATTCTAAACATCATTCAAACCCGGTGGCTGAGTGGTAGCTCTTCACGCTCCCGTGCCACAGGTCCTGGGTTCGATCCTCAAGCCGGGCAAGGTTGACTCAACCTTTAATCCCGTCAGTGGGTCGATAAATGAGTACCAAGCATGCTTGGGAATTGAACACTGGGGGTTCCGCGTTTGGCTAACCACCTAACCGGAACATCTGCTCCTGCAACCCCAGTGCCCAATGTCAAGAAAACGGAGATGGGCACAATAAGCCTTGGCCCTCTACGGGCTGTCGTAACACTGAGTTTAGTTTTCTTTGGTTGTCATTCAAGCAATTAATGGGAAAAAGTTTGCATCTTTGGAACATTTTAAAGAATTGGTTTATTTTTTATGAAACAATATATTTTCTTTCCTATAACTATTTCTTAACAGATTGGAAAGAACACTTGTATCTTTGTTAGATACAAGTAAAAATGACTCAATTGTTTTTCATTCATTTCCTGATGATACAAAAGAACTTATTTCTTTTTCTAAAAACTTTGTAGATCCCTATTCTATACATGTTTTAATGAGAGCACTTTAAAATAAAATAAAAATTCACATTTTTTTTTCATTATTTTTAAAGCTCAATTAGTCAATTTTAAGCACAATATTTCATTTGTGAAATTCCAATTAAGCACTTCAACGGGATTCCCCTACAACATACTATCAACTAGATAGACAGATACGCTACAGTTATCATTCGAAACTTTTTAACCCATACAGGGTGTTCCATGATGCAATATTTATTTCCATGACCACGGGTGTTCCATTATGACCTTTAACAAATATTTTTAAAATCCTTGTTTCAAATGAAGTTTTGAAAGAAAGATACAGATTAGCATGTATACAGAACTGCGTAAGTTAATATTTAAGCGGGAGAAAACGTAAAGTCTATCAAAATCTGTCGAATCACTAGTGAGGAAGATGGGACGAAAAAAAAATCTAAACAAGTTTGATTACCTGATCAAAATTACAGGTGAGTCTAACAATCGCATTTTTACTCCTCTATTCCTCCCCTGACAATCAGGCAGGTGTGTAAGTTTGCGTCATACCTTACTCAGAAATGACTTGTTAGAGTTTAGTAGCATTTTGCGTTTTCTTTGCTTAAATATTAATTAATAACCATTAATGTGATAATGATATAAAAAAATTCTTGGCAAGGTTATATAAAATCTATATCAAAACTGGTTATAACGGAGCATGTTGTAAGTTCTGATTCTCCATCTTTGGTTACATTGAACTATGTGTAATTCATACAACGCAATGTGCAATTTATAATTCATGTGGTTACTTATTGTGATAGTGAGTTCTAAATTCATAAATTGTATGAATACAAAACCCAAAACAATTATGCAAATTTTGATGTAGCGTATAAAACAAACGCTTCAAGCACAACTTTAGCTACGATAAAATATTTATATGCACTTAGATAAATTTATCTAATAAAAAACTCCCGATTTACCAATTATTTCGACTGGGCTGTGCCTTAGATTCTAGCGGCATGGACAAACTGAGCCCTTTTAGCTTCAATTCAAAATACGAAACACACAAGAATCTTGAAAAAAAAAGTTGATTAAAGTTACAATTATAAACGTAAATTATTCGATGAGTTGGAAGCATTATATGTTTTGACCTGCCATAGTCGGAATTCGAACACTAGTCGCTTCATTGAAAGAAGACTCTACAAACTACAATTACTATAAATATTTATTCAAAATAGTTCCTATTTTAAAGTTCATTAAGACTGTTTTTCAAAAGCTCTATCACGTGAAATATCACTTTTCATCGAATAACATGCTATTTTTATAATTTTTGCGAATTTGTAACAGTTATTCATAATTGTTAAGTTATGATTTGCTGATCTTAAGTTAGTGATGCAAAATGTCATTGTGAAAAAGAGTCGCTGATTTGTGAAAATGAAAAGTGTTGAATGAAAACTGCGGAATGAAAATTTGTGAAAAGGAAAATTGCCGAGTTGAACATTGATAAGTAGTAAACTCAAAAATGAGTGCTCAATACCGGTTATGAAAAAAAGAAAATAAAAATGCCAGTTTCTCAGGCTCAGGAAAACTTTAAAAAAATGTGAGAATTGATCGTCAGTTTTAATTATTTTTATCTAATTAAAATAAATCGTCAAATTTTGCTTCTCGATTTGCCCAATTCACCATCCCTAAGATTGCTTGAGCATTAACACTCATTATTCTAGAATAAGTAACGCTGTGAAGTGTTCTTATTTTGATAGTGTTATAACAAGAGGTTACTAATTTATTCTATTTAATGTTAATAGCAATGTAGAGTATTTAAATGCATAGTATTGAGCATAACACGCTGTTTGATTTCTTAAAGTGGATGGAAAGTTGTGTCATTTTGTCAAAATTATGTCATTTCAGGTAATAATGAAGCAAAAATTGATCCAGGGTCGTCATTCGGATGCGACAACTCCAACAGCAGCCGATGCTTACAGCTTAGATTCACTGTCCATCAGTGCTAGCTTTCGGAGGAGAAGGATTAGACGGTCAGCTAGATCTTACCTCAACCATGCTTTTACTGATCAGGTATTACAGCAATAAGTAGCTTTATTAGTCAGTTCTGATTTATCTTTTAATAATCTTACGGTTGAGAGTCCAAGGTGAAACTACTTAATGTCATTATCTTTAGAAGCTTTATTAAAGAAAGTATTGTATTTTTTCATTAATACTTATTGCGAAATGTTTTATCTCACTCAAATCCATACTTTTCTTGGAAAGAGTCAACAAATATTTTAGCACTTAAATCACGATTTTTAGATGTAAATAAAATGTCAGCATAGCTTAAAATATTATGGACTGGTCGTTATTCAAAGCAGAATCGGAACTAAATCTTTTTTTAAGATCTAAATAACTAAACAGAAAAGAAGCAGAATTTCAAATATAAAATTTCTAAATTTTAATAACTAATGAGCTATGTCGTTAATTACTTTTTATTTGTAACTAGTTATTACCTCCGTGGCAATTACAGGTTGAGTCTGTGGTTTGACTTTTTTAATTAGTTATTCCTTACATTTCTTTTCATTCTTGCAAGGTTGAGTCAGGAGTTAAATGTTTTTCAGTAAATCATTTTTTTCATCTTTTGTTAACATTTAAATACATTATTGAGAACTTATTGATGTTTAAAAAAGCAACAGTTTATTAAAATAGTTTATGATAACTCCATGGATTCCTGGAAATAAAGATAGCTTCCCCCCCCCCCAATATCTGAGATTTTGGTGGTCCTTATTGCAGTCATGCAATAAAGTTGTCAAAGATACATATATTCTTAATTATTTATCTATAGTCTTTTGTTTACCATTTCCTCAATTTTCACAAATAATAGATTAATAAGAAATTGTACCCATGTTTAATTTTGTTTTGGAAGTTGAAACTCAGTGACTGACCTGTGAGCTTTGTCAGCTGTTTCTTGTTTCATACTTGTCATGAGATAAACATCCAACATTACGTAGAAATTGTAATTTAAGACGTTTAACAACGCAGGATTTAATCAGAAATAAAGCTAAATGTAGTTTTTTATGAGCAATATTAAATTTAAAAAATTGTTTCGACTTAGTTTATAATACTCAAAGTAATAGAAAAAAGGCTTGAATTGAGGACGTAGGATGTCTTAAACTTAAGTTTTTTGTTCAGTGCTTTTGCAAAAATTTGAAATATTTATTAAGGAGTTATTACTCTAGCCGTGAAAAAAAGAAATCATATTTTAGGAATTTATTTTTAATGCGATGATGGACTAAATAAAAGGCTTGAAAAAATTTCTATACTGTACAAGCATTGAAAAATAGTTTTTTTAATGTGATATGAAATTGACAGTTGAAACAAATTGACAGCTGTGTAGTTTCTCTTCAATGAAGCCTTTCTTTGTGAAGATTGAACAGCAGGGCTAGCAGAAATACAATTTTTAAGTCAGAATAAAAAGCAATGTTTACCCTTAATTACATATATATCAACTACAGATGTGATTAGCAGTGACAGTAATGACAGAAATTTTTTAAAAACAAAAGCTATAAAACAATGATGTTTTTAACTATACAACAATACAATTGAAATTTGAAGTCAATTGGTGAGGATTTGTCGGAGTAACGCAATCAGTTAAACTGCAAAATGCAGTTTAAATAGAATAGGCTTTTGAAGGCATTTTTTTTTTAATATTTTTTTTATAAGAAATAAGCTTTTGAATTTTTGAAGATACTTGCAGTAATTCTGAGCAAAAATTCAAAATTCAAGTACTGAAACATTTTCAACCCTTCATAAAAATTTTAGTACATCATTTCAAACATCGATCCCTAAAGAATAATTTAATTTGTTTCAGATTGCTAAGCAGTTGCTAAAAAATCTACTTACATTTTTAATAACAATTTGCTACAAGTTACTCTTAACAAAGTTTGCTTANCTCAATACCGGTTGTGAAAAAAATAAAAAAATAAAAATGCCAGTTTGTCAGGCTCATGAAAACTTTAAAAAAAATGTGAGAATCGATCGTCAGTTTCAATTATTTTTATCTAGTTAAAAAAATCGAAACATTTTGCTTATCGATTGCCCAATTCGCCATCCCTAGGATAGCTTGAGCATTAACACTCATTATTCTAGAATAAGTATCGCTGTGAAATGCTTTTATGTTGATAGTGAGGGGAATTATAAATCGACTATGCTAACCTTCATCTATCAAAAGGTACCTCTATGATAAATGAAGGTTAGCATAGTCGATTTATAATTCCCCTCATTGGTGACCCGGACGTGATAAGAACATACCAATATCGATGGATGGTCACATTGAAACAGTTGATTTGCTTAATATAAACTGCTCAAAGAAAAAAAAGATCTAGTGAAGTAAATAAAATCTCCCGGTAGTAAGCAATATAGAAAAAAATGAGCGAAAGTGGCGTAATTACCACTATAAATATTAAATACCAATTCACTAGTATATAAGACATGTTAACTTGATTCTATCATGAGGTACCTTTTGATAGATGAAGAGTGGCATAGTAAATTTATAATCCTCCACAATAGTGTTATAACAAGAGGTTACTGATTTATTCTATTTAATGTTAATAGCAGTGTAGAGTATTTAAATGCATAGTATTTAGTATAACACATTGTCTGATTTCTTAAAGTGGATGGAAAGTTGTGTCATTTTGTCAAAATTGTGTCATTTCAGGTTATAATGAAGCAAAAATTGATCCAAGGTCGTCATTCGGATGCGACAACTCCAACAGCAGCCGATGCTTACAGCTTAGATTCACTGTCCATCAGTGCTAGCTTTCGGAGGAGAAGGATTAGACGGTCAGCTAGATCTTACCTCAACCATGCTTTTACTGATCAGGTATTACAGCAATAAGCAGCTTTATTAGTCACTTCTGATTTATCTTTTAATGATCTTACGGTTGAGAATCCAAGGTTAAACTGTTTAACGTCATTATCTTTAGAAGCTTTATTAAAGAAAAGTATTGTATTTTTTCATTAATAGATATTCTCTCATTCAAATCAATACTTTTCTTGGAATGAGTCAACAAATATTTTAGCACTTAAATCATGTTTTTTAGATGTAAATAAAAAAGCATGTCAACGCAGCTTAAAATATTATGGACTGGTCGTTATTCAAAGCAGAATCGGAACTAAATCTTTTTTTTTAGATCTAAATCACTAAACAGAAAATAACCAGAATTTCAAATATAAAATTTCTAAATTTTAATAACTAGTGAGCTATGTCTTTAATTACTTTTTATTTGTAATTACCTCCGTGTTCATTACAGGTTGGGTCTGAAATTGAACTTTTTTAATTACTTATTTCTTACACTGCTTTTCTTTTTTGCAAGGTTGAGTCAGAAGTAAAATGTTCTTCAAATCATTGTATTTCAATTGCATTTCAAATGTAAATAATTTTTCATCTTTTGTAAATGATTAAAAGCATTATTGAGAACTTATTGATGTTTAAAAAAGCAACAACCTATTAAAATAGTTTGTGATAACCCCATGGATTCCTGGAAATAAAGATATTTTTTACCCCCTCCCCCATACCTAAGATTTTTGTGGTCCTTATTGCAGTCATACAATAAAATTGTCAAAGATACATATATTCTTAATTATTTATCTATTGTCTAATATTTCCTCAATTTTCACAAATAATAGATTAATAAAAAATTATACGCATGTTTCATTTCGTTTTCGAAGTTGAAACTTAGTGACTGACATGTGAGCTTTGTCAGCTGTTTTTCAGCTTGTTTCAAACTTGTCATGTAACATTAGGTAACACTCAGCATTAAGTAGAAACTGTAATTTAAAACTTTAACACACAACGCAGGATTTAATCAAGAATAAAACTAAATGTAGTTTTTTTTCGAAGCAATATTAAATTTAAAAAATTGTTTTTACTTAGTTTTTCAAAGTAGTAGAAAAATTCTTGAACTTTGAATATAGGATGGCTTAAACTTAAATTCAGTGCTTTTGCGAAAATTTGAAATACTTATTAAGGAGTTGTTACTCTAGCGGTGAAAAAAAGAAATAATATTTTAGGAATTTATTTTTAATGCAATGATGGAATAAATAAAAAAACTTGAAAAAATTTCTATACTATGCAAACATTGAAAAATAGTTTTTCTAATGTGATACGAAACAAATTGACAGATGTGTAGTTTCTCTTCAATGAAGCCTTTCTCTGCGAAGATTGAACAGCAGGACCAGCAGAAATACAATTTTTAAGTTAGAATAAAAGCAATGTTTACCCTTAATTACATATATATCAACTACAGATGTGATTAGCAGTGACAGAATTTTTTTAAAAACAAAAGCTATAAAACAATGATGTTTTTAACTATACAACAATACAATTGAAATTTGAAGTCAATTGGTGAGGATTTGTCGGAGTAACGCAATCAGTTAAACTGCAAAATGCAGTTTAAATAGAATAGGCTTTTGAAGGCATTTTTTTTTTAATATTTTTTTTATAAGAAATAAGCTTTTGAATTTTTGAAGATACTTGCAGTAATTCTGAGCAAAAATTCAAAATTCAAGTACTGAAACATTTTCAACCCTTCATAAAAATTTTAGTACATCATTTCAAACATCGATCCCTAAAGAATAATTTAATTTGTTTCAGATTGCTAAGCAGTTGCTAAAAAATCTACTTACATTTTTAATAACAATTTGCTACAAGTTACTCTTAACAAAGTTTGCTTAATAGGAAATGCGCCTATGAAATTTTCAAAAAGGAATTATTTTCCTTCATTTTTACATAATTTGACTAAATGAACAAATATGAATATTTTTCAAAAAAATAAATAAATAAACAGAAATTTACAAATAAAAATGTGATATATACATTATACAACACGATATAAAAAGTAAGGGTGAATTCGAATTTGATCTGTTCTTTTTTTCCCTGCAAATATTGTGGTTGAGCAGTGAAACAGTTTTACAGGAAAGCAAAATTGCAGCATTGGCGTAGATTTTACTTCACGGTAACTTTTTTTTTCCAAATTAAATTTAAATTCACTGAATGAATAAAAAAATTGCTTTATTTTCAATTGCTTCATATTAAAATCAACGTTTTGGTAATTGAAAGGATATGTTTAATCAATTCAAATTAACATGTTATTGTATTACTCTACGTTAAGATTAAACTTCGTTATTAAATCAACGTTTTGGTAATTGAAAGGATATGTTTAATCAATTCAAATTAACATGTTATTGTATTACTCTACGTTAAGATTGGAATGAAATGAAATGTCCAGAAATTCAGCGCCACATCGTAATCCCCCCAATTTATTCGGTTCAGCAGTAAAACAGATTTACTGAAAGGCACGAATGCAACATCACAATAGTAACTTTAAAATCTCCTTCTCCAGTTATTGTTTTCATTTACACCATCCAGTATACCCCGCAAAATCTTTCTCAGAATCTTTGAGAGAAAAAAAGACTACATGGTTGTAGTAAAAATAATATAAAATCTCATAAAGTTCTGCTTTTTTTTCTTACAATAGCAGTAAAGTTTATTAACACTCTCAAAAACTTCAGATAGTCATACAGACCCAAATCACTTCTTAAAAATAATTAACAGCTTTCCCATTAATATTTCTGTATTCAATTAATCAGCCACGGGCCTCAAATTTCAATATCATATTATATAAAAATTGACAAATTAACCATAGATCCGTAAATTAATTTTGTTTCTGCTGTCCTTAATGCTTTATTTTCAGAAAGTTTCCGACTTTTGGGGAAGGCACTTGAAAGCTGTGCAAAATTTTAGTTTCCTGACACTTTAAGGTCACTTTAAACGCACACCAATCTATGAAAATAGCCTTAATTTGAATATTTGCGGATAACCTTTGACCTTCAAGGGAAAAAACCACTAAAAGTTTTGGGTGTCTTAATAGTTAGTGTGGAGGTTGGGGAATATATGTAATAGTAATAGTCAGTAGCAGTAAGAGTATTAGTAAGAGTAATAGTCAGTACCATAGTTCCCTCATTTAACAAAAACTATTGCTACTTGTAAACGGATGTATTTTTTTCAAAATTACAGAAAATCTTTAATTTTGACCCCAAAACTTTGAAATTTTTTTTTTTCTTTTGGAAAAAAAAAACAGAAAACTGTTATGGATTTACTTAAATATATCATGAATATTTCAATAAAATCAAAAATGCCAATTCTGCCTGATTCTTAAGAAACTGACTCTGAAACTTACTTAAGTAATAGTTGCAGTTTTTTTTTTGTTGTAAAAATGTTGTTTTTCTTTCATTTTTAGGAAATTCCATCTCATCCACTAAACGAAAAAACTTTAGCAAATAGCTTAAAAAGTAAAGATTTGCTTGAAGAAGAATACAAGGTATGTTATTTACTGATAAAAAGCATTGAATATATTCCTTTGAACGAAATTTAGAATCAAATCAGGACCAAATAATAATTAAAGAAGAACCTCTACCATGTCCTTATCTATGAGGGAGATGGTAAAACACGTTATATCTAAACCTTTCTACTGTTATTTTATTATTAATATTATTATTATCTTCCATGGAAAATATTTTTTAAACTGATTTGGATGAAAAACAATTTTAGCTACTCGTAAAAATGGTTAAAAATAAATTTTATGCATTTAAAATTAGATTACTTCATTTATCGTATAATTTTGTTATAACAGAATGAAATGTTGAATCATATATTGAAACTAATGTGTTTCAGAGTAAAATGAATTTAACTGTTTCACCAGAACTAATGATTATAGAAACTTTCCAATGTCATAATTTCCAACTTCGCAATTTACACTAGAACAAAAAACTAATTTTGAAGAACTGTAGCAAGTATTTGCTCACAATTTGAATTTTGTAGACTAGTTTTAATTAAATTCATTTACTATTCAATTTACTATAAATTTTTTTACTATAAATTCATTTACTATATTTTTTTTAAGATCATTCTAAAGTTGCGCATCTTTTTATTTTTAGAGATTACCAATGAACATGCCGAAGCTTGATTCTATCCCAGAAGGAGCGCACGTAAAGAATAGATATTCAAACATACTTCCCAGTAAGAAGCTTATTATTTCTTACATATTTTAAAGCCTCAATTAATCGTCTATTTAAAAATTATTTCATATCTTTTACTATCATTGGATTCACACACAAGAAATTCCTTATAATTTCCGGATAATCCTATCTGAAAATAGAAAAAATGAATGAATGAAGAATGAAGAAAAAATATCAGTAATATATTCATATTATTTTCCTTACAGAGGCTGAAAGTCGGGTCATGTTAGCCGATCCCTCAGGAGATCCATTAAAATGTTACATCAACGCCAATTATGTTAAGGTAATAAAAAATATCTACATTTTCTGTTATCAAATATTTTAGAGCACTCCGTTGGTATTTTTCGTAATTATAAATTTTTTACAGGGTTACGAAGGCAAATCCTCTTTTTATATTGCATGTCAGGCCCCTTTGCCCGAAGGTATTGAAGATTTTTGGCGAATGATCTGGGAACAACAATGTCGAGTGATAGTTATGTTGACGATGTTCGAAGAAAATGGAACAGTTAGTATTTTTTTTTCAACTATATCTTTCCTTCTATTTTAATTTTTTTCTTCTTACAAATACAAAGTGTACCGCAATCGTCACTATGAATGTATGTTTTTAGAAAAGTGAAGTAAAATGAAGCTCACACATTGGTGGTGGCAAATTAGATTCAAGTGAGAAATTTACAAAACCATTATTGAAAGCTGTTGAATCACAAGCGTGGAAAAAATTAAAACCAGCTAAATTAGCTGAAGGAAACTAGAGATATGTCTAATAACTGCTCTAAACTCTTGGTTTAACAGGCAGTCAAACAGTTTTTGATGTTATCAAATCTTACATTTCAAAGGGTTTGCGAAAAACTAAGTATTACTATTAAAACCTGCACTGTAACATATTTTTAGTAGCATAATTATTTTCAAAAACAATTCTACTTCTATAAAAGTTTGCGCTAAAGCATGAAAAAGTTTCTTAAACTGATATACTATGTATGCATTTTCATACAAGTAAAATAATAATTAATTATTTTTATGCTCTTTAATTCAAAACAATTTTGATCATTATAAATATTAAAGAGTCATTTATTTGATATGAAATCATATTTTTTCTACAAAAAAACTTTTAAAATCTCCTTTACACATACACAATCAAACATGAAATTAATTAACAAGATAGATTGTATGTTTAAGGTCTCTTCCGGGCGATAACTATTAGGGGTCATCTAATTCTAGTGACGTATTCTACTAAGCACAATAATTTTCTTTTTAAAGAATTCTAAAGCAAATCTATAAAAAAAACTATGTTTGCACAACTAATTAATTATTTTTATTTTAAAATCATTTTGGAAATTAAAGTAATCGTTTACTTATCACGCAATTGACCAGTGTCTCTTGGTTGATTCGTATATTATCAATCCTGATCTACACTGACCACACTACACACAAAAAGTATTTGCTGTAACTAATGCATCATGTCATCTGGGTAAGTTCAAATACCGTCAGGCTACCCGTCATAGATTTTTTGTATTTTCTTTTACTTTTAAGACAAACACATAATAGTTTTACTCAAAAATCAGGGGAAAAGGTGAATTTTTTCTAACGATTAACTTAGTCACCTTGTCTTTTACTTCTTGTTAAAAATTACAAGGCTACACAGTTGAATATCTATTTAAGTTTATTGAAGAACAGTGATAAAATCAAAAAAGAAGGGTATGTCAAACTTTGGGAGGTTTTGATCCACAGGAATTAATTAAAAGGTATTCATCAAACCTACTTACAGTTATAATTAAACGTCTAGAAATGTTACACGCTATAATCGTGTCGAAAGAAAAATGCTATATTTATTTACTGAAGAAAAGTAACAAAGCTTATTAATATTTTTAAATATAGTTCGAATCAGTAAACTCAACTTTCAGAATAAATTAATTACTTTATTCGATTTTTTTGCTTTCTTCCATGCATTTTAAATATCTTATGAAGTTTTCTTTTATTCTATGTTGCGATTCCTGTTTTCTTTTTTGGCAGAAATAGCGGTCAAAATCCTTTATTTGGCATGCTGAATAAAATCTTCCTTTATACGCATTTGAAATGTATATACAAAAATTTAATGCTATATTTATTTACTGAAGAAAAGTAACAAAGCTTATTAATATTTTTAAATATAGTTCGAATCAGTAAACTCAACTTTCAGAATAAATTAATTATTTTATTCGATTTTTTTGCTTTCTTCCATGCATTTTAAATATCTTATGAAGTTTTCTTTTATTCTATGTTGCGATTCCTGCTTTCTTTTTTGACAGAAATAGCTGTCAAAATCCTTTATTTGGCATGCTGAATAAAATCTTCCTTTATACGCATTTGTAAATGTATATACAAAAATTTAATGAACGCTTTAAAATTAGAAAGAAAAAAAAACAATAAGGGTACTAACTTCTAATATACTAATCTAAGTACATTAAGAACTCAACTTTTCGTATTTCAATACTATATGTTAATGGTAGATAGCAGCACAGAAAAGAAATTTCTTTCAAAATGACTTTTCAGAATAAAACAATCACACGTGATTTCTTCTTGAGTTTATTTGCAAATGGCTGATAGACAGAAATAACATATGATTCTATTTGATCATGCTCTAATCTGCTGACAATTGCCAAAATTGTTTTGTGTTCGATGACCATTTCTGGTAACTTCATGATCCCATGCTCATAATACTTTTGGTCCTTATCACAGCAAAGAACTCGAGCAAATATGATTTAAGGACATCGTTATGACTGAAATTTTTAGCATTTAAAAAGTTTTGTTCGATAAATAATAATCCGATGATGCAAAATCGAAGCTATATGGGGAATGCAAGAAAATTAACCAACCAAGCTTCAGTAATTTTCTACGTGTTGTTGAAGATGAATTTCAGAATTTCAATCACAATTTCGTATCAGAACATGATTATTTTGCTATTTGCTATCTACAAATACTTCCAATCTTGCATCATCGGATAATCAATTATTTAGAAATTTACAAAACTTTTTAGATGGAAAAAATTCAGGTCTTGCCCAGGACCTCAAGTTACGCTTACTTGAATTTTTTGCTGTATTGTGGAACAGATGTTCCTTGAGATCGGGATCAAGAAGTTATCAGAAAGCTGGCAAAATGCCATTGATCAGAATGGAAGATATTTGACTAATTTAAGTTTATCTTTTGTACAGAAAAAAAAAAATTCACACTAAAAAACGAAATTACTTTCTTGCTAATTCAGTATTTATATTTTTCTCAAAGCAAAATGACTTTGAGTTATGTGCATGAATAAGAATGTTTTATTTATTGCAGTCCAGATGCGCTGTCTACTTTCCCCAAAGCACCTTAATATCTCAACAGCCTTATGGAGATTTTCAAGTGTCACTTCTAAAGAAGGATGTGTATGAATTTTATACACTATCTACTCTTCGTCTATTGGATTTGGAGGTGAGGTATGCTTAATGAGTATTGAACTCACTTAGTCACAGGTCAAACGTCGATTTCACAAGCTTGTGAAATCGACGTTTGACCTGTGACTAAGTGAGTTTTTATATTTCTGATGATTTTGCTTGAGTTTCTTTTCTTAATTTGTTATTTGTATTTCATGTTTTTTTTCCTGGACTTCTATACAAAACCATCGGGGTACTGAGGGAGTTAATTTAGGCATTTGCTTCTCCCTCAATTAGAAATGGTTTTGTTTTTATGGCTACCGGGGCCGGTATCCCCTGAAGACGTCGGCTTCGGTGGTCATATTTTTATTTCCTTCGTTTCCTTTATTGATACTTTTTCCTGAAATTTCTGCTGCTTTTTAGTGCGTTTTTTTTCAAAGAAGTTTTATTTATTTAGAATTAAAAATATTTGTGTTTTCTTTTAGTACTTATAAATACTAATTTGGTCACGTAGTCTACCAATCCTACAACGATCCCGTTGATCATTCAGATAACCTGGCATAACGAATAAATTACATTTAAGTATTACAGAACACGAAATAAACAACTTTTTTGATTAGAGCTATAAGCTAGCAGGCATTATTGATGTTATCTTTAAAATATTTGACAAAATTGAATCATTATCACTTTACTTAAAAAAAAAAGCTTCAGCTAAACCAATGAGAAAAGTCAATTTTTTAAATGAATAAAAAATATAATTGAAAAATACTACTTAGTAATTTGTTTACAATTAAACTCATTTAGCTTCAAGTTGAATGTCGTATTTTTAGAGAATACGGTTTACCCGTGATCCGGTATGCAGACACACACATAAATTCTTTATTTCATTATATATATTGATAAGTGATGGTAATATCAGATAATATTTTTTATACAAAAATTAATAATTTTTTTAGTGTTTGGTACATAAAAGTTTATTGATATAATACAAAAACAAATGCCTTTATTTCTGAATAAATAAATATTAATATTATATCTTGTCTTCAAATTTCTTTCGTGAACTGATCGTTAAGACACGGTTCCCAGCAGATCTCCGAAGTCAAGCATCACTGGCTACGGTCAGTGTGCGGGTGGGTGACCACTTGGATCAGTCTACGTAGGGACCGAGGGTGTGCGGTATTTTATTTTATAACCGTCGTTGAACAGCCGACCCAATTTCATGGGTTTACGACTACTAATGTTCAACTCCGTAGCCTTGTAATTTTGAACCAATCCAGAAGACAAGGAAACTCCTGGATCNCCATCCCCTCCGCAGAGGATCAAAATTGCGATGGCATGTCTTCGGATCATTCTCCGAGATGTTTCCCAAACCGTCGCCAATAGCCCATTGTGCAGCTCCAGTGCGACGTAAATTAACAACAACATCAAATTGCTTTCATGAGTAGCTTGCTACCCCATGAATATTTGTGGCGGACCTTTGGGAGCCCTACTTAAAGTCACAGTATTGATTACTGTAATAAGTTTAACTGGATAAGCTTCAATAAGATATTGAGCGCTGCATAAAAGTTTTAATGCTTAGTTACAGAATGGAATATATTCTGGGTGAAATTGTGTGTGATCCTTATTAATTGCCCAACATTTTAGAAATTTCCAGAGTTAATTGTGAATTCCAGTGGTATTTTTAAATTCTCAAAGAATTTTATAGTTTCTCTGTTTATAACGAGAGTCACTTTTTGTAGCTTTTAGAGTACAATTTTTTAAATATTTAATTTTTAAAAGCACTCAATCATTAAAAAAAATTCATAGCATTTTCTTATGTAAGTGAAGGTGATGATATGTTTGATAGCTGATTGCCAAACTTCCTCATTTTGAAAATAAGATGTAAAATATGATTTAATAAAATTCATTTTCATAATAAATGTAATGTAAATATAATAGTACAATTCCCAAGAAATTTTTGAATTTCACGAATAATCACTATTATTATTTTTAGTAGCTTAGTAACTAAGTAGGAGCACTTTTAAAAGTGTTTATTAGTTATGAGTACTTAAAGGTTAAAAAGAATTATTAATTTTATTTCAAAATGTTTAAAATCAGTTATTTATAATGACAGTAATAGGTATATGATTGCATTGATAACTATTTATGATTGAAAATTCAATATATTTATCTGGAATATTTCTTTTAGAAAAATTTATTTCGAGATGTAGTGCATTTGTGGTTCACAGGATGGCCTGATGTAGGTGTGCCAAAAGATTCCTCGAGCTTAGTAACATTCGTGCAACAGTGTCGGCCATTTATCAACTGCAACTCTGGTCCTACAGTTGTCCATTGCAGGTAGGTCCTTGAAGACAGTTTAGATTTAGGGCCAATCCCTTCAGCAAGGCTCTTCCAGTTTTCTTTATTAGGACCTATTTATAAATATAAATAATTTTGCGAGCAATATTTTTTTAAAAATAATATATAAAATTAAAGGTTAACTAATTAATTGCAATAACATTTATGTTTTTACAAATTTAATGAGTGGACAAAATTTAATATTTTCGTTTACCAAACAAGCTGATATTTTAAATACAACTTATGCGTATATCACTTCGTGTATGAAGCTGATCGAATTTCTAAATCATTTAACGAATCTCTTTAACAATTATTTAATATGCTATATTAATGTAATTGGCAATGGTTAATAAATTTAGACACCCATTCAAATATGCTTATCTTAAAAATAGCGTATTAAGGTAATAAAATAGAATTAATTATAATGAAAAAACTACATTTTTAGTTTTAAACTTTTAATTTAGAAACCAATCATAATCAAAAATATAATAATAGTAAAGCAGAATAAGAAAAATAAATATTTCAGGTAAACACTTTAAATTAGGGATATAAAAATATTCCATAGAAAAACGTTACCTTTATGACTTTTATTAATTTTATCCTGATGACAACCAAAAATATTCGGAAATTAATGTAGGAAAATTGGATCCAACCATGTGACTTTCCGGTTTATAAAAATGCAGACAACGAAAAACTGTGTTAGACTATTCTACTCTTTTATTGTATTGATATTTATAGCTCGTATTTGAAAAGGCTCATTAAAGTAACAATAATTTCTGATTTAATAGCGTTCCCATTTCTGATTGGCTGGTTGATGCATATGAAGCGTAAGACTTTACAATGGGCCATTATTTCAATTTCCATACATATTTTGCAATTATCATTTTTGAAAATTCATTTATATTTGAAGTTTTATGAACTAAGTAATAATACAATAATAAAATGCAATAAGTAAAATAAAATATTAGTAAAAAAAATTAATAAATTAAAATAAATGTTTAAAAACAATATGCAATTAGTGGATGGTCCCTCAGATAAAAAATTTACGTTTAGGAAACTCAATTAATTCTTATCTTTATTAAATTAAATGAATAAAAGGGAGATGGAAATTTTGAGGTTAAGAAGCTTTGTGGTTCTTGACTGCTCTGAGGATCAACATGAAAATATGTACTCAGTGAATGATCCCTCAAGTTAATTCAAAGATCATGGTACTAATCTATAAATAGAATAGATAGAGCAAGAAGGCCATTAGTTTGCCATTGACGAAGACGATAACACTTCAATAACGATGAAATTCACAAGAGAAATAAAATTTTCTTTTGCTATTAAAATTTGGTCCCCGAAGATTCGATAGAAGTTTCGGTTCCATTTCAGAGAGTGGAAAATGAAGCCTGAAATTGAGTATATCTTGCGAAATAAAGCAGAGTTGTACACGAGAGTGCAAGAATCCTCCACATGGCAGTAGCTTGGTTGCCGAAATTTCTGACTTGGCGATACCCTGGGGAAAATATCCTTTTTGGCGCAATTTAACTCAACTACTTCAATTTGGAGCATGTAGGCGCAGGTTTCCACAATTGGCGCAGCACTTGCACCACTGTGAACAGCAACTAAGCGATAGATTTGTTTTAAAATCTGATTTAAGAATAAATTTGATACAATGTCGAGTTAGTTTGTTTAATAATTATTATTATTGTATAATAATAATAATAATAACTAGTGGGCTGCGCCCCCTGCTCGCTAACGCTCGCCAACCCCCGAAAATTGCTACGCAATCTTATATGGTTTGCCTCGCAAACCAAGCTCACTACTAACTTAGGTACATTGCAAATGCACAAAATTCTAAGAATTCAAAACAATCATTCAAATCCATATAACAACTTTTTTTTTAAAAAAAAATTACATCTTTTTAGTAAATACTAAGTCATTAAAATAAATTTGAATTCAAATAAATGACATGTAATTCGTTAAACCTATTAGAAATGTGCTATAGTATAATTCGTGATATAAATCAAAAATCGTCAAATAAATTCGTAATATGTAAATTCGTGAAAAAAAGCGCTTTCGACAAAATACTAAAATAGAGATCTATCGACAAAGACTATCACTTCTGCCTTGCTTATGCTCTCTCTGATTATTTCAGTTTCCGTTTTTAAAAGCGCTATATGTTGAGCTATTTCAGCTAGATTTGGCATGTGACATTTTTAGCTGCAATCATTGGTCGATTTTCTAGCGTTGCCATTCAGGGAGTTGTAATGAAGCTTTTTTTTATCGCCGTGTAAGAGAAATATATATATAGATATATATATAGATAATTGTTATTATAATATAATTGTTATAATTATAATAATATATAATAAATATTATTAATAAATATAATTAACATTATAATAATAATTGTTTATTAATTTCATATAATTTACTGACATTATTGATAGTAAAAACACTCTAGAACGGCAGCAGGAGCTGCAAATTATCACAGCAGCTGCATTACATTACCTAAGAACGGACATTAAAACTTGGTCATTATTTCGCAAAGTGCATAATGCCATAAATATTCATTAATTAAAAAATATTAGACTAATTTGGAAATAACAATACATTTTAATAAGAAATAGGAAACTAACTAAATAATCGATAATTGGTGCTTCTTTTCAATGTTATAATACGTAAAAGTACCATTTAAAATTGTACACTAAAAAGAAAAAAATGCAATTAAAATAATTATCTGATCTGGATAGCCATTTTCGACATACGTCCGGGTAACAATGACATACTTCTAGATAAATGCCAAGACCTCATATTTTAAGCCGAAAAATAAACCACGTATAAAGAAAAAATTCGTATGACAAGAATATTGATGAATTTATTGCACCCTTTAAAAAGAAATTTACGAAAATATTAAAAATATTTTTTTAACTAAAATAGAAACTTGAATATTTGGCCCTTTTTCTGTGACATCCTTAGGCGGTTGCCTTGGATCACCTTATGGCAGATTCGGTTTTGGTTTCAAATATTTTTTACATACTAATATCTAGAGTAAAAAAAATTTCTACTTAAGCATATATAAATTTTTTTTTAAAAGTTAGAAAAAAATTATATCAGTAAAGAATTTTATTAATACCTTCTAACCTTTGAAAAAAGTACTTAATTTAATGGAGAATTATTTTTATATTTAACTGCTTAAATAAATTATTCTTATTTTTAACTAATTAAACAAATTATTTAAATTAGTATTCTTTAAAAAAAAATTGATAATATTACAACCATTATTTTAATCTATTAAATGTAAATTATAAAGAGTTTGCAAATTTATAATAAGTAATTTTTCTAATAATTATACCACATAAAATTAAAAGATAATAGTAATCTAAAATGTTGGAGGGGACATCTAGTTTCTAATATTATATCAATAAGAATAAAATAGAAAATTAAATAGTTTTTCTCTTTTTCCGTAAATTTTTTTTACACTACATCTAAATTTATCACTACAGTACTATTTATTGAAAAAATTTAAAAGTTTCTAAAAATTAAAAAAAATCAGATTAATATCATGTAAAAAAATCCATTTCCTATTATTTTTCAGTACTGGAACGGGACGAACAGGTGTTTTCATTGCACTGGATATTTGCATGAGAGAATATGATCAATCAAGATCCATCGATATTCTGCAATGCATCTCCCAAATTCGAAAGGATCGATCAGGAGCCGTGCAGAATAAAGACCAATATATTCTTATTCATGACGTAAGTAAAAAATACAAATTTAAATTTTAGTAGGTGATGATTCCGGATAGTTAACCTTTAGCATTTTACCTCAAAGATATTTTGCAATATCAATGAATCACTTTTTCAAAAAGAATTCTTTTTTTTCAAAATAAAGATATTGCTAAAATAGATTAAATTCTCGCTCATTAGAATTGAAATCAAGTGATAAAAATCTTATTTTATTTACCTTTAACACCCAAAGTGTTCAACGAAGAAATACAAATTTTACAAGGTAATAAAATATGATGAACTAAACATTTTTCATTATATAGAGCATAGGTTGCCAAATGCAAAGGATGTGAAATCTATGATTCAAAATGATTTTATTTTAAATAACAATTTTTTAAGAGATTTTTATTCTCAAGAACTAGACCATATACTTTCGCATATTCTGGCTTTAGTATATGAAAATTACTTTATTAGCTCATTACAACCGAGCTGAACATTTCATCTAAAAACATCATGCCTTCATTTAACCCTTAATAAAGCCACTTTTTTTCTAGTAATGTAATGTTAAAATATACTTCCAACAGCCATAAAGGATTTATACAATAACAGAGAAGCTTGTAGTGATTAAAACTTACAATCATTATATTTTGTGGTAAAAAATGTTTTTTGTCATGATTAGTCATTCATAAATTTATAAACTTCTGAAGATAATAAAAGTGACACCATATACATAATTGTATAAAATTATCAGAGTAATGAAATTGTATATAATATAGTATGTATAACTCTGTTTAAATTATATAAGTAAAATGAGAGTTTATTTTGATGTTTTCTTTTTTAAATTACGCCCGCCATCGTCTTCGCAGACATAAGGCGTCTTGCAGTCCAATACAACGCTGAAGTAGCTCCAGAAGGTGAGAGGGCACAAAAGTCATCACAGGAACGAATGTCAAGAAGAGGGGGGCAATCAAATAGATGCTCCCCAGTCATAGGCGAAGTGTTACAGAGCACACAAAGAGGTGAATTGACCATGTTAATTTTAAATAGATGGGCCTGCAAGTAGTCATGTCCAGTAATTATTCTAAGGCAAGCAACTCCCTCGGCTCTGGGAAGGAGGGAAAGGTGAGAGCGCTGCTGGTCATCAAGAAGGCTAGCCCAGGACTTTCCATCAGCTAAGTCCCTAAGAGCAGATATTGTTCTGTGCCTGAATTTGCTCTTAAGAAGCCGCCTTGCATTTCTAAGGGGAACTGGATGAGAAGATGGATGCAATGCTGAAGCCTCTCTAGCCAACATGTCAGCCTGTTCATTTCCATAAATGCCACAATGGCCAGGGATCCACTGGAGGAAAACCTCTCTTCCAGAACAAAGAAGAGAGTCGATGCGTTGTTTATCGATGTCGATGCGTTTTGATATGGGGGTATGAATATGATGAAAAATCATCATTGGCACTTATCTTTTTTACCACCTAGTATCATTTCCTATATCTTCCTTTGATTTCAACTTCTATAAAATGCCTCTTTTAACACGTACCATGATTTTTTTTTTCTAAAAATTTATATTGAACAGAAAGTATTACAACTCATTTTGTGATTTTTCTAAATGGAAATAAGGTCTGAAAACTCAATTCTTAAAATAAAAAGTTATTTCATTTCTATCTGTTCAAGAACTGCATAATAAGTTTGTGCGAAAGTGGTTAAAAATATCATTTACTGATTGATCCTATGCTAATTAATTTATTTCTAAAAGTATTCATTTGTTTTTTAGGCCATGCTAGAGTATATTTCTCGTGTGATAAATCAGTCCCAACGACCCTCAATAAGCAGCTAGCATATTTCAGAAAGTGATCGCCACTGTGATTTAGGAGTTGGACAAGAAAACATGAATTGTTGAACTGAAAGATATTTAATTGTTTGTACAAAAAATGTATTTTATGCAGTGTTGCGTGTATTTTAGCTTTTATGGCAAAGAAATTTAAGAATGTATTTATTTTAATTATCTTCAAATTGATATGATGTTAAAGAAATAAATAGTATATATTTATCATTATGTGTCTTTAAAAATATAATGGATGTAAAAAAAGATTAGTATTGCTTTCTGTAAAAAAAAAAAGATCAAACAAGAAAAAGATTGAGATCAAACAAGAGCACTTAAATGAGAAAATATACCCTTTTATTTTCTTTACATCAAAATAAATAGAATATAACATCACAAACATCCTAGATCTCCCTTTTGTACAACAGCATTGTAGCTATAGTCAAAAACTGATTTGATGTAGGCAGCTTTTTTAGAGTTGTTCACAGCACGAGCTGTATTCACTTGCTCAAAAGGTTCTGTAAGAAGTAATTAATGGCAAATAAATATTGTGATAAGTAGACAAAATTCCAAATAAGATCAACTAACAAATCATAAACTTCTTAAAAAGCCCAACAGCCCCTTATATGCCTTAGCTGCCTCAATTATGTATTCCTTACAACATTATCTATCTACAGCAACATTTATTTTTAAATTTTCAAGTTTTTTTCCGGTGTCATCCAATCATCTATTTCAGGGGTTTCCAACTTACATGAAGACGTGGGCCGCAATTAAAAACACCAGTCAAATGGCGGGCTGCTACTTTATCAAAATTTTATATAGGATTCTTTTATGCTTGAAGAACATTAAATATTATTATCAAGTTGTACAAAACAAAAGTATTGAATTATAAATTAAAATAACAAGTAGATTTTTAAAAATATTTAATTGCATATTAAAATTTTTTGGCTACTATAAATTTAATGTGCACCTATGTATTAAAAAATTAATGTGCAACAGAACACATAGGTAGCACAACTGACACTCATTGGCGCCTGCAACAGGGACCGAGGAAGTGTACTTGTATTCGAATGAAAACTTAATAAAATAAGAATTATATTTTACAAATAATGTAATTATGTATCATTTTGAATCTTCTCTTAATCAGAAACATAGTGACAAGATTTTATTTTTTTAATTTAATTTTGTGATAAAGTAAAAAATTTTTTGACTTATTAGGAATTATAGCTATAAAAAAAAATTTCAAGCATCTAAAAAATGTTTTCTTCTTTTCCGCTCAGGTAATATTTAATTAAAAGAATTTAAATAAAACGTGATATTCAATACCTCCTTTATACGTTTTAAAATTTACAAATGTAAATAATTTCGTCCAAAAGGAATGGTTTCAAAAAGTTAAATCGGAGAATTACTTCGAGAAAATTTCTGATACGCACATGCTAAATTATATTCACAAAATACAAAAAAACAAAATAAAAAAGGGTGACATACACGATTATTTTTGTATTTGAATAAATATTTTCTTGGGTGCAAAGCCTGAGAAATAAATTTTTTTGCACCGTTAATATGTTAAATTTCACAGAAATTAAGTTTTTTTTAGCGAAAAGTATTTGAAACTCATATAGATTTCTTACGAAAATTGTCCACAGAAAAATGACAACTAATATATTTTAGTTCGTGGGCCACAAAAAAAGGTTTCGTGGGTCACCAGTTGGTAACCACTGATCTAGTTGGTGGACTTCCTCTACCACAAGATCCCTCAGGTTTTTTGAATGTTAAGAGTCTAGTGGTATTTTCAGAGCTTTTGTACACATACCCCAGCAACTTCAATCTATTACTACTCCTACCTACTCGACTTATTTGTGGTTGCTTATAAAGCTTTTACTATTTAAAGTTGTGTCTTGTTCTCCAATGCTCTTCGTCCTGCACTGAACCAAGGAAGGCTCAGAAAATTTTTCTTTCGAACGTGTGGGTTTTGCATCACCCTTTGCTTATAACACTTACATGGTAAAACCTGACATCCTGGTCCACTTGTTGTAGCAGACATATGCAAAAGGTTAAGATGTATCACTTACAAAAAGTAAAACCGTAACAGTGTCTTATATATTTTTAGTTTCGTTTTGTGACTGTTGAGATAAGATTACAATTGTCTTCTCAGCCCAAATAAGCATTCATTAGCCCTTCTGATTTTGTTATCAAGTAGCATTAACTACTTAGCACCAAATAATAAGATTTTGATATAATGAAAGATTTTGCATTGAGTATCCCCGTTTCTATAACCATTAGAAATATAACTATCTCAAGAGTTTGCTGCATTCATATGGTAAATGATGAGAAATTTTCAGTAATGACATTGAAATCCATCAGTAAAGAACACTTCACACTTCAATAATTTTTTAAAACTATATTGTAAATAAATTACAAAAAATGTGAATAATCATGTGATTGATATTATATTGAAATTTGTTTATCAAAGTTTGACAGCATTATTTTGACACAATATAATAATTTTAATATATATCATGTGCAAAGAAAATTCAAGAATTTGCCTCTATTCATAAGTGTGAGCACCTTCAAGTTTGTGAATTCTAAATAGTTTCAGCCTGATAATGTATTTTCATTCTTTTGTCATAATTTAGCTTGTGAAACACTTAAAATTTCATCTAAACAATACTGTAATTTCAAAGTAAATAGAATGTTTTTCCTCAGCAATAATTTAGATGTACAGAACTTTAATTCGAGTATACATGCAGTTATTTTTTTTAATCATATTTAAAAGAAAATTTAGTTACAAGAATATTAAGTTAAACAACTGTATTAGATTAAAAATTTCTTTTCCATAATTTTGAATTCTAACACTTAACATTTTAATTTTATTATAGATATTTTGTTTTACCTTCAATATCAATCCAATGTCTTAAATTCTTTTCTTTGGTTAATATTTTATCAACTCTGGGTAATAAACAACCCAGACGTACAGATATTCTTTTTTCTTTATAGCTGAAAAAGAAAGAAAAAAAAGTTAAATAATGTAAAACCTGTGGTTGGAACAAAGGAGTGAAAAACCAAATAAAATAATTAAATCCAAATATGCACTTTATTAAAAGAAATTAAAAGCTGCTACTTTCTTATGAGTTTATTGTGACTTTAATTAAAAGCCCTATTTTATCCCCCTATCGAATTTTAGAAGAAGAAAAAACATTTATTTTCATCCTCTCAATTAAAAACAATATAATTTAACAGCACATCTTTCAAAAAGGTTTCACTTTAATAGAATTTTTTGAAATTATGCAAATTTTTCTCAAAAACAAACATGTAATATTATTTGATAAGTAACATAATTCTATTCAATAGTCTGTCTTAATTATGTGTTTGAAAAATCACATTTGTTTTAACTGGTGAAAGCTTATTTGGACACTGAAAGAAAACTTTTTTAACATAACCTGAGCAAAAACAGGAAGATATTTTTATTATTAAATAACCATTTTTGAAAATGCCGATTTTGAAATTGTATTGGTACAGTTTCTTAGAAAAATTCTTAACGAAACTCTAGAGCAGGGGTCCCCAACCCTATGCCTGAGGGCACCATGGCATCCGTCGATCGGTCTAGGTGTGCCCGCTGCTTGTGTCCAACGATAAAATATTTCAGTTTTCCATTTTCCTATAAAATTCTATGCAATTTTTTTTTTCTTTTTCAATATTCAACACAACCAAAGTAGAAATCGCCATGAAAACGACCTCCATTCCCACAGATATAAGCACAAAGCAAAATATAGCTGACTTCTATACTATATAGCTGACTTCTATACTGACTATATACATCGTATGTTTTGCAAGCATTTTAGTAATAATTTATTTTGCACAAGAATATTAATATTAATTATATTCATATATTGAATTAATTTTTAAAAATACATTTTTTGTGCACTATATGTAGTGTGTATTATTACCTATATCTATCAACTATAAATTTATCTTGAAAAAATAAATGGTGCCCGCCATTCGGCCGATATTCTGGTATTTGCTCTAAGGTACAAAAAGGTTTGGGACCCCAGCTCTAGAGTAACAACCATTACATCACTTCCAATCTGATTATGCAACAACCTAGAGTAGTCAACTTGCTTCAACTCCAAGTTGCATAACTCCACAATTACTGTTACATGATTTTTTTTCCATGTTCAGAAAGAGCATCATCTATCTTCAATTTCATGCTAATAATTTTTGATTTTCTTTATTTGAAAATCTGTCTTCTATGGGTGTAGAAAAATTATGCTAAACCAAGGAGGCAACAATTTATCACCCCTTCTTGCAATCAATGCACTGATTGTACATTGATTGCAAGAAACCAGTCAAAACCAGTTAAGGAAGAAAGGGATAACACCAGTATAAAATCAGAAAACTTGCCTTTTTTTTGTCCTTGTTGTTTGCACTTTTAGAATCAATACTGCACTGCATTGAATTGGGATTGATGACAAAAAGAATAATAGTTAACGTTTGAAGGGAAAACAGTCAGCATAAGAAAGTTGAACCTCCAATAAATCAAAGTTTTTTGTTAATCTATTACATTGATTGTATTTTAAGTGTTTCAAGACACTGAAGAAAAGGATAATCGTAAATTTATTTGTAAAAATTATATAAAGATGACTAAATGTGAATTTTGACAACTCTCTGATGGTTGAGTTCATTTGGGATGTAAGAGACCTCTCAAACATTTGTGCTCAAAACTTTTTTTCCCCTTTTCCTGAACTTATTTTAATTTTATTAGTTAGATAAACATTGAATAAATATGAAACTAGTATGCATAGCTCATTTTATAAAGAGTTACAGATTTATTTTTTTAAGTTATGGGTGAACTTTGAAGAAAAAATGCCCCCTCAGCTCACATTAAAAATCTGCATATATTTTTTGCATAATTCGTAGCGAAAATTAACATGGTAAAGGAAAAAATCTCATTTTGAAAAAAGGAAAATTAAGCACTTTTTAAAAACATTCAATAAAAAAAGCTCATTTAAGGGCTTTTAAAAATCGAAAATAAGCACCTTTAAGCACTTTTTAAAAATGCTACGCACCCTGTAGAAACATACACTTTCATCCTTTGAACATTTTTTTTTTGTATGGATACAAATAAACTATTTCTGAAAATTTTGCTATGTCTACACCAGTGTCTTCTTGTGGGACATCTGTCCAATAGGAGGGCAATTTAAAAATAGACATGTCAAGAGTCAAATTTAACCTTATAGTGACTTTGAATTGCCATTTAAGCTGTGTAAACCTCCCGTCCAACCTACATAACTTACGTCCACAAGGTTAGTATCTGTAAGATTGCTAACTATAGGGAGACTGTTGAACTTCATTACTCATTGCTAAATCTGGAAAAAAGTCATACTATACACAAATGCAATATGCGAGAACTTTTGTTACCATCTTCATTTTTCTATTTAGCTGTAAGTGGATTTAGCGTCATAAAAGACTGGCAGCTATTAAAAAAATTGGCCAGACATAACAAAATGGGGAAACTTTAGACAAAAGTTAAATAAACTAGGTCCTGACACAATATTGCTTTGCAGTAAGAATCAAGTGCAAGAATCTTGCTAAATTTAAATAATAAATAAATATTAATAACTAAAATATAGAAAAATCTTCCATTAAACTATTTTGTTTTTAAAGTTTAGTTCCTTTTTGTAGGTTCAGCTTGTATGAAAACTCGCAGTTGCTTAGTAATTTCCTAAAACCTACAGTTCAAATTCCTTTTGTGAACATTTAAATTTTTGAATATTAAAAAACTATGTAGAGGTGAGGGATTAAGAATTTTAGAAAGGCTTAGATTGGGTATAGCACAAAATTTTCAGGGAAACACTGGTCTTAGCATATTTTGCACATGAAATACTTCAGTATGTTTCTTAAAATTTCTTTCTCAAAGTTATATCACTAGTTGATTCAATTATTCCTTCACTTAAATATGACTATTCACTTTGTTAAGCTTTTGAAGAGACAGTAATAAATTTGAAAGGTGATAAAACCATAACCAAAAAGGCACTTTGTACAATTTATTATTCCAAGCTGCAAAGAAACAAAATATAATTTAAAACATGAGTAAAACTAGAATGAAAAACTTACTTAAAGCTTTTAGAATAATAATGTAAAAATCCTACAAAAAGTTGACCAAGGTTTTCAGTATTTTCGGATTTAAAATTAGGTAATATTTCATCAAGTTCTAACAAACTAACGTCTGAATTTGGTGAGTATTTATCCTGAAAACAAATATAAGTTAATTATTTTAAAATTAAATAATAAAAAATACTTAATTTTATTGTTTTCTTAAATAAAACCTACATTATAGAATTATGCTATTCAACTTACTGGTTGCAGAATTTGAAGAGATGGCAAAACCGGAGGGTTACACCCATCTAAATTTAAAAGAAAAAAATGTATCAGAGAAATTTAAAAAAAATAGATTAGTTTCGTTTTTATTTGAAAGAAATTACATTAAAAACTAGTTTAATATATTGTTTTTTAATCAGTCAGACTATAAAATACAAAATATGTCGCAGCGCCACCCGTCAATTTTTTCATGCAATCACAGAGCAATATTTCCATAGTTTGCAATAAATATAATTCTGTGACAATTGCTGCAATATTAAAATGAAAATTACACCATTGAAAAGAAATTGATTTTAAAAACTATAAATCAGATTTTTTGGTACTTTGCAAAAAGTATTAGGGTTTATATCAAAACTACTAAAAAGTACTAAAATTAAAAGGAAGTTCATAAATTAAACAAAAAGAATTTTTCAGCTATTTTTTGTAAAGATTTTTAGGAATTAGTAGTTAATTATTACCGTATTTGATATAACATACAAGAGTGTGCCAAGGCTTTCTGTTGAAGATTTCTCTGGTATTTAACAAATTTTTTTTGATTTGAACTGTCGTTATCTAAAGTTTGATTCAACAGAATCAAGCCATTATTGCTTTGGCCTTTTTCTGTCCAGGGATACAAAAATTCATGCATTCTGTTAATGTGAGCAGCTCAGTTCACTCTTTTTTCAATATGAAAAACAATAGCTGAAAGAATGTTTTCATGTTGTGCTTCATTGGATAAATCAACTAAAATATGCTTTTTATTAAGTAAATTCTTTCAATTAAACATTAACTAAATAAATATAAAACTAAGTAAATAAAAATAAATATAAAACTAAATAAATAAAAATAAATATAAAACTAACTAAATAAAAATAAATATAAAACTAACTAAATAAAAATAAATATAAAATAAATAAAAAGTAAAATACAAAACGTTTATAAAATTACAGTCGACACTTACATTGCAAATAATGAATCAGCATCAATCCTAGACAGTAACTTGAAAGCGTACCATTTTTAGCATCATTTATATCATGTTCACGAGCCCAAAATTTAACAGCTAGAATTAATGGCCTTACCCTGTCATCCACTATAAATTTAAAGAAAAAAAATTAATTATGATGTAAGGAACAACTATAAAGGTTTGGCAGAAGTTGTATTATTATTACAAATGCATACACTTTATAGGAAAATAAAAATAAAGCCCTTTCAGTTTCATTAAAATATCAGAAAAAACTTATTTTCATATTACGAATTTCATATTACGATTCAATACTTTTACTAACTGATTTCATTCAAAAAAGTTATGTTTATCTTTTTTGATTGATATTTATGTGATATTTTACTTGAAATCATGCCTGAACATATAAGGCTAATATTTTATGCTTAGAGCATCATTTTTCAATAAACAAATTATTCATTAAGTACATCGACGTGGTATATTAAAACAATAAAATGTAAGTTTATACCAGTTAAAAAGGATAGATGAATGAGCCTTTGAGTTTGCTCACAAATAAAAGAATATTTGAGAAAAATAAATATTTTTTATAGAAACTTTAAAAAAATTGATACAAATTTCTTAAAATGAATGAATTATACACAAAAATTCCTAAAAGATTTACAAACCTCTAGCATAACTTCGTAGCAATTGAGAGTTTCTGATACCAGTAGGATTGTTGATATTTAAATCAATTTCAAAACCACTGCAAAAATATGAAGTAAAATTAATGCAAGACATACATAACTTAGATACCTTATATTCAATTAATTAAAATTGAAACCTTAGTTTATTATAACTTTTTCAAAAATGTGTAAAGGTATTTAGAAATGGTTTTATAATTTAATGAGGATTAAAAACAACCAAATCAAAACTAAAGATCAATAAACAAACAGTCATTTATCTTGAGGCTCAGGAAGAACAGCAACTTTATAAAATATGTTTAATTTTACCTTTAAATTTTCTTCCATTCACTTTTGTCCTTTAAATCAATTGACAAAAAATTTGAATTGAAAATATTTAAAGAATTATGAATTTATAAAAATTACAAATAGAATTTAAAAAATTATAGGCTTTAGCCAGAGCAGAACAGAGTTATTAAGAAGCATTCAAACAAGTCTAAATTTGTAGAAAGGGTCATTAAAAATAATATAGCTCTGTTTGAAATCTAGAACTAACCTCGAACTAACTAATAATTAACCTCGTGAATAATTTTACAACATTTAATGCCAATAGTATGTCAGATTACAGAATTAATAAAAAAGTTCCAAAAACAGGTAAGTTATCTTTACTTTTTTTAATTAATATAAAATCATACACAGACAGCATGTTAAAGAAGAGCAATTTTTTAAGAAAAACAAAGTGAAAATGAAAACAGTTTTAAAAGAATAATATGATTATGGTATTTATGATATTGCCTTTATAATTAACACATTTATTTAATACACATAAAAAAAATTATCAATAACTATGCAGATAAAAAATTTACTAACCTTAAAGTATCTTTAAATTTTAATATAGAAACCTTAGCACGAATTACTTGCAATTTTTTGAAATTTTCTAAAAGAAAATAGCAATAAAAATCAATGTTTATAAATATATAATCTAGACACACATACATAAACATTAACTACACATATATATATTAACTACATTATAAATTTTTCTAATTTTACATATATATGAAATTATACAAATTACATATGAAATTACATATATGAAATTAGAAAAATTAATATTGAAAAGACATATTTATTTTATGAACTCACACAATTATATCCACAAATATTAGTGTTTTCTGTTATAGCATTAATATAGCTAAAGCAAAATATATCAAAACAAACTTCAATATTCTGTGATATATACAAGTTAAATATACAAAAAGACAAGGTAGAAATGTATAATTTTTTTAAAGAGAAGAAGAAAAATTATTAAGAAAATAAAATATTTTTAAAAAAGAATATTTAGAAACTTTAAAAAAAAAACAGTAAAAAGTCATAAAACCAAAGAAGGAAAAGATATAATCTTGTCATCAACTCACGTAATTAGTTTTTTCCCTTTTTCTTATTTCCGGCTGTTTAATAAAAATTTTTTAGTTTTTAAATATTCTTTTTAAAAATATTGTATTTCTTAATAATTTTCGTCTTCTATTTATAGAATTTTCTTTGTATTTTAAATTTATTTTATGGGTTCTATGTACTTGCAGCTTATGTACAGTAAATAAAAGTTATTATTATTTTTCTTAAGTTTTTTCGAGTCAGAGTTTAAGGAGCTAGCCAAAGTATCGTAGATCATTCCAAATTATATAAAGGTCCATACTCTGATTTGAAAAATATATTTTTGCAAAGTATGATGGCTTATTCCTTTGAGGAAGCTACTATTAATGCTGGAACTATTACTGGAATTGTTTATGGATCAATACTGCTTTGACTTGAAAACAATTTTAACTTGTCATTTGCTTGCAAAAAATTTCAGTTATTATATCAGTCACAAAATCTTGCAATAGATCAAAAACAGAAACAGCAATATAATACCTGTAGAATCCCACGGAGTTCAGATTACACCAAAACCTGATAAAGATGGATCAGATTATTATATAAATGTTACTTTTTTTCAGAGATTTAATAAATTAAATGAGTTTATTGTAACTCAACATCCTACAATGGACATAATTGCTGATTTCTGGGAGATTGTCTGGAATCACAACTGCCAAAACTATAGTACTTCTTTCTGATGTGGATGAAAAGGAATATCCTTGCTTTTGGCCAGATGATGAAAAAGAAAATTATTACGAAACTTTTAAAGTAAAGATTAGCGAAGAATGTACAAGATTGTAATATAACACGAGACTTTATACTTCAACCAATGCAAGATGACTATGAGATCATTTGTCAGTAGCTCTTGGTGGCCACAGCATTTTTCTTCTTGATGATCTAGTCCATTTAGTTCAGATTAGCATTTAGAGTATCAAAATGGTCCTATTATGATTGTAGTAAACTTAGGAGGAACAGAAGCAGCAACATTTTGCTATTTAACACTTAAAAAAAGAAACTTAAATTTGAACATTCTGTAAATGTGTATAAGTATACTAAGTTATACCACATGCGCTGACCAGGTATCTGGCTAACAAGAAATGATTATTACTTTTCATATCATGCTGTGGACAAAGGATTGTCAGCAAATTATGAAGTTACACCAGCTTTAAATAGTCCAGTGACTAATGGACATATCTTTCTATTAAAAGAGGATTAAGCTATCTGAAAATTTCTTATCACATCATAAACATGCAATTTTTAACAGTATAATTTGTGTGCCTCATACAAAGTGGCAACCAGAACAACAAAATCTCTCTATTTTTAACTATATGGAGGTCACTTTTTATTGTTCTGCATCATATTAACTTGTGATATAATGCACATTTTCTAAGTGATTGAAAGAATAAAGGTGACAACCTTGATAGATAAAGAAAGATCAGGGTAATATGTTTTTGTAAACTACTTAAATTGAGAGAATGGTTAGTAACTTTGTCTACTATCTCAAACAAAAGATATGAATTTATCACTTCATTTCAAATATATACTTAATCACAAATAGATTTGAGTGTGGACGTCATTCTTTTTTGTATCTTTGTTTCAAGATGGAAAATACTTTTCTTAGATTTAGGATAGATGGGGAAAAAAACATAAGTTCCATAAGGGCAGGAAAAAGTTATTTTTTGGTATTACAATAAATAGTATTATTAATTATATAATTTTATAGATATTACAAATGTTTTTAATATACTATTTTTCCAATGTAACTTGAACACAGAGATTCTTTTCAATAAAAAAAAAGGTTTGTTAAAAAAAACTACTGCAAAAATTTTATTTTAGAAAGTAACATTTATATTAATTATTTTGTGTGACATAGTGAGAAAAATCAAATATATCTATTAACACCAATTGTTACGTAAAATGTTAATTTTAGCCATGTTACATTTAGCTTATCAAAAGTAGTACTTTGTTTTAAAAACAAACTCAATCCATTTGATAAACTTTAAAATATATACATATATATTTGTAATCGATGTACATGACTTTAGAAAAAAAATAATGAATTTAGAATGAATTACAGATAACTTTTCTAATTCAAAGATAACTGCCTAAAATAATTTCTCTAATTTGAAACAAAAAAAGTTTTTGCATGAAAGATAAAAGCGATGAAAAATAGATGAGGTAAAATTCTAAACTGAATACTTACGATGTCTTGAAAATAAAGAATGAAGCTCCCAAAGTATTCGAACTACTCTGTTTTGAACAATCTACATAAATATCAGATTTTTTTAATAAGAAAAGCAGGAGCAAAACAGAGACAAAAAATTGAAAAATTAAAATCATGGACAAAAAAGCATTTTGATCAAATAAATCACTTAATGATAATTGATATATTTTAAGATATCTATAACATTAATATTTAGGGTTGAAGAATTATTATTAAAATTATTCTTATTTCTATTGCGTAATATTTCTACATAATACTTGAAACAATAAATTAAAATTAAATTTTTGACTGCTCAAAAGAAGAAAAAAATTTTTTTTTTAATTTCTTAACTGGTCCATGTGTTTTCACTTCTATTTCAAGATTAAAAAAAAAACATATTAGTACTAAAACAATTCTTTTATTTAACTTTTTCCCAAGTTTAAATTTTACTCCCTTTAATTACTTATTTTCAAAATTTTCTTTTTACTTTATTTTACTACCAGTCAATCACTGAAGATCCATAAAAAATAATGACATTTTTTTAAATGACTCTCTTCTAATACTTTTATTCTCAATACTTTTACTCTTAAATGTAGAGGATTGAAGGTTTTGTTAATGATATCGTTTTTTTAAGTTTTAGTTTTAAGTGCTTTATCAAAAGATCACATAAAACTAGTGATTATCAATCCAAAAACCCAAATAAGTAAGAAATATTAGTAGGGTATATTTTGTGATATGATGCTGAATTTTTTCAAGCTTGTTTGAAGAGAATTTTAAAATTCTATATTTTCAACTTAAGTACTATCATTGATAAAAAGGTTTAACTCAAAAGAAAAGTAAATAAATAAATTCAGTTTACATTTAATAATTGAAACTTAGGTTTGAGAGTACAGAGATCAATCATACACCAGAGTAGTAACGTACAAAGAAACTTAACTTTCATTCAGACTAAATAGAAAAATATATTTTTTATATTTTTGCTCTTAAAATTTATTTAAAATTAAGAGTACTTATTGCAGGTGCTATACAAAAGAGAAAAATATTAGCTTTTTAAACTATTATAATAAAAAAAAAGTTGATAGCAGAGCATATGCATGAAAGAAAACAGGAAATAAAAAATCTTCTAGTAAGATTTTAAATAGCAAAAAAAGAACAATAATAACAAATAAATAAATAAAAATTAACTAGAGAATAATGATACACTCAAAATTTCATCTAAGTTTTATATTGTACAAAGACAGTTCTAGAAAATGAACTCTGGTTCTGTTATAAAATTAAAGATATTCTCTAAACATATGCACAAACCCTTTCTTGTGACAAATTAAAAAAACATTCATAAGTAATAATAAGTTTATATTGTCCATCTCATACTTAAAAAAAAATAATTTTACTATAATTAGATGTATTTGTAACTCATCTCTAATGCATCAAATAAATTATTTATAAAAAAATTAAAAGAAATAGTGCATAAATAAAAAATAAAAAAATAGCATCGCAGATGAACAGAAGCAACAAGAAAAATATTTAGACAAATACCTTTGCATCAGAAAATATGAGGCTCATGTCTGCATCACTATTTTTAGTAGCAAACCCTGTCATAGAAGATCCAAACACAAAGACATTACAACCTGAAACAGAAAAGAAGAGACTTTAGAAGGAAAAAGTACTAAATATAATGTGAGAATTCAATTTCATTATTTCATAAAAAAAAGTTTACAGTGTCAGCACATTTTCAATGCTACCCAAATACCTTAGTCCTAATAAGTAGTTGATTATTTAAAAAAATTTTCTGAAAAAAAAATGGCGCCATCTGGAAGAATAATCAATTAACTATGAGTTATAAGCTTACAGGGCAGTTATTAACTTTCTATGCATTAAACATCAAGGTAAATGTGTGTATTATGCTTCAATCTCCATGCATATGATATCACGTTTAAATCTGGTAAAGCCTTTGGCAATCAGGTTTAAATTAATACAGAAAAGTTCATACCAAAAATAATTGTTCTTTAGCATCATTCCTGATCCAAAGTTAAAAAAAATATTTTTAGTTTCCTTCAAAATTTTGTTTATATTGAATAAGAAAAAGAGTTTTGAGAATACCTATAGTTTGAATGTAGGTATGTGATCCCTTCAAAAGTCACACATAAAAAAAAAAAAATTGCTTTCCGAGGATGAAATGAATTACGCTTTTATGAGCATTCGAAGGGATTATGTATTTAATACAGATAAAGTGAGAAGTAACATTTTTTAACTTAAATATAACTCAATAAAAATAACATAATTTAAAATAATAATTTTAAACATTATAACGTAATAACTTTAAACTAACCTTAATAATTTTACTAAAGTTATAATAACTATAACGCAATTTATTAATTTTCTAATTAATTAAGTTATCATTCAATATAATAACCTAATTATTCCTAATTGTAAAAAAAAAATATTAATCTGTCTTAAAAATTAAAAAACAATATATGTGATGATTATTTTTGAATTAAAACCTTTCACTTTTTTAATAAAACTAAATTATGGCAGGTTTTCAACTTTCCTGAAGAAAAAACTTATTTTATTAAATTTTTATTGCCTATAAATCACTTAAATCTCTAAATTTTAAATTAATCTTTGAACTACACTTGTTTTAAAAATGTTTTGGTAAAAAAATATTGAAATGCTAAAAAAATTAAATCTTCAGACACCCTTAATTGGTACTTTTACTTCTTAGAATTTTAAAGCTATAATTTTGTCATTATTGCGATGAGCATAAAAAAAAATTATAAAATTTCTTATGAAGTCAATAAGTTCTTTTTCTTCCTATTAACTCATGGTTGCCCCATTGAATGTTGAAGGGCCCAAATTGGTTGCGAGGCTAGACTTTGTGCACCTATCTTATGTCTTATCCCTTTGATCATGCTAACTTCCTGTCACATTCCAAGCACGAATATGTCAGGACTTATTAAAATGATTTTTTTTTTATTAATATAGCAGATTTTTTGTAATATAAAAAATGTGTTTTAAATGTATTGCAGAACACAATTTTAATATTTAAAAACAAGTGTTTGAATGATGTTATCAAAATCATTTGCACCACATATTTTTGTTCAATCTCAACATTGAAATATTAGAAAAATACTATTTTTAGTCCGTCATAATTGATGCAGTACCTAACTATATTCACATTAAAAATTTGGTAACTGAAAAATTGTTTTTAACAAAACTCAGGGAAACTAAATACTTTTTTTTTTAATTTGTAGAAGTAATATACTATTGGATAGATTGCACTTTTTAAAATTATTATGATCATAGATCAAACTTTTTGAAGGGTGAAACAATTGGAGTTGAACTTTTAGTTAATAATTACATCATTATACTGAAATTTTCTTTTTTGTAGATATTAAACTTGTTTTACTTAAATTATATTATTATTACTATTGCATTCAAAAGGATTATCCATTTACTGCAGTCAAGATACCAGAAAAAAAAAATTTTTTTCACTAAAGATAAGGGGAACCATTTATATATTAAAACAAATTTTTTCCCATCTGCTTTCTTAAATATATATATTACATTCATATACTTCATTTTATATTAAGAGATTTACAAATTTTCTGTGAAAAATTATTTCATCTCAATTATTCTTATAACTAACAATAGCCCATTAAAATAGCCCTAGTGTAAAATTAACAACAAAATAAAAAGTTATAACTCTATATACTTATATTTCATTTATTAAATAATTTAATAATGAAAATATAAAATCAAACTTATAAAAGAAAATAGTAATATATAATTATATAAATTAAAACATAAAAAATTGTGTTTATCAATAAAATTAATAAATTAAATTAAAACAATTTAGTATATTTTAAAAGCATTTTTAGTTAACAAATAATATGTATTAGGGCATACTTATTTACAAATTAATATGCATAAAAGTTATTTTAACTTTAATATATACCAACCGGAAAACTTTCTCAGAATTATTTGCTGCAATCTAAAACGCAGTTCCATTTTTTTATCGAAAACCCAATCTGTCTGCACATTATCTCTAAAGTATGACATGATGTTTATACTCAACTGTAAAGAGAGAATAATAATAAAATAATAAATTTCTTAAATTTAAAATAAGATCAGAATTCTAATATATGAAAATAAAACAATGTGCTTCAAGGAAGAAAATTTTCAATTTTCAAAAAATATAGCTTAATAATAATATAGTAAACTTGCTTATTGGGAGACATCATTTTCTACAAGATCCTGAGCTTAAAAAGGAAATATTCATGAAGAGTTAGTTTAATGTTTAAAAAAAACCTAAATAAAGCTCTGTTATTACTAGCATAACTTGTACTGAACAAGGAATTTATTTTGAACTTCTAGAAGGTTATTTCATTGAATTTGTCAGAGAAAAAGTATTTGTTTTAGTCCCTTCAAAAGTATTTAAAATTCCTTTCAGTTTGAAAATTATATTTTAATGAGCAATAAAGTGTAATAAGCCTCGATAACACAGTGATTAAGATACTGGTTCGCCACAGTGATTCAATCCCTTATTGAATCTTAAAACCCACCTAGCTTCAGATCAATGGGTACCAGATTGTCCGGGAAAGTAGAGGCGGTGTACGTGCAATGCTGATCATATTGCCACAATAATGTTATTTGTTTTGAAATAGTGGAGACAAAACCTTCATGACCTCCTGGCTATCAACAGTCTGTTGATGAAATAGTTTACTTTTATAAAGAGTAACAATGAGAGGCAGTGCCGGATCAAGCGTACGCAGGGGCCGTAGGCCATTCAAATTTTTGGGGCCCTTAGACTAAATTTTTTTTCTCATATTTTTTTTTTTATTCAAATACAAAAGTATTTATATATCTTTTCATTTAAGAAAGCATATTTAAAATTAAAATAAATAATAATAAATTAAATTTTACTTTATTTTGTTAAATTAGAGCTAAAAAATAATAACATATATATTTGAAACTGATTTTTTTTAAATCATTGTTCCTCTTAATTTTCTTTAATTTATTTTCAAAAAATCCATTTTAAGGGGGCCCTTAATCACTGGGGGCCCCTGGCCATAGTCTGGGCCAATGGGTAATCCGGCACTGATGAGAGGTCTCCCTACAGTCTTATTGTAAATTACAAAGTATAACATGTGTCAACAGATTAATAAGAAACTGGAGGTAATCACATTTCAATGGCTATCAGAAGATATTCCTACCAATAAACAGATTCAAACTCTTGTTGATTCCATAGGTCATGTGCTTGCTTTCATTTTCCTGTCCGACTTTTCAGTAATTTATATTCATCCAAAATCTACTCTTCTTTTCCAATCTAAATCTTCTTTTTTTAGCGTTGCATTCATTTTATCAACACATATCATAGATAATTGGTAAACGTAAAGTTCTTACTACACGAGAAAAAAAATCAAAATTTTTTGAAATATAGGAAGTATGATTTAGTTTTCTCGAAAAATTCAACCCTATTGAAAAATAAAGAGAAAGTTTGGAAGGTTTTTAATATTCAAAAATATGATTGAAAAGATTTCAAAGAGAGAGGGAAAGATTTTGTGATAATGCATTTAGTACCATCAGTGTTGTAAGTCCAACAACTGCTTGAAAAAAATAATTAAATTATGAACAAAGCTGCTTAAATTATGAACAAAGCTCAAATAATTTTACCAGCAGTATAAAAAAACTAAAAAAAGAAACCAATTTTTAGATATTTCCTAGTTCATATTTAGTGCTTAGAGCTCATTACATTTCAATGAAGCAACTCTAGTTCATCAAGACTATGATGCAAACAAATGCTTAATTAAGTGTGAGGAATTTGTAGATTTCTGCTACTTGAAACTTGCAGGCAAGAAATAAGAACAAGGCAAGAACAAAATGAAAGTTAAAACTTTCAAACACTCAGCTTAAAATTTCTGATTGCATTAAAATTAAAAATGTTAAAAAAAATCTAAATAACCAAAAAAATATGACATAATTTTGACAAAAACATCAACAAAATTTTTTGAGAGTGGTTCAAACAAATTAAAAAATTACTCACTTGATCATATTGGCAAATTTGTGAAGCAGTTTCATAGGGTGAGGCTCTAATTCTTTTAGAAGGTGCATCGTCGGGCTCCCTTTTCCTTTTATAATCTCCATTACGACGAGAAGGAAAACTTGTTGAAGGTGTCTGTAAATGGAATGTAAACATTTTAAGGACTACATCATCAAGATAGAACGAGTATCTCTATAAAACATAACCTAATGTTCTAAATCAATTTGCCATTGCTGTTGCTGCATTTTTACTAACCAGAAAATCACAAGGTAGAATCTAATTTTTCCATATTAATTTCCATTTTTGGTTGTCATCAGCATAAAATTAATAAAAGTTAAAAAGATATTGTTTTCATATAAAATATTTTTTATCTCTAATTTAAAGGTATCTACCAATAATATTTATCTTAATATATAAAANCACTAATGATATCCTAGAGAATTAACTGCTTTTTTTCACCATTAAATAAAATTTGCAGTTCAAATCATAATCGAAAATGTCATTTACACACTTAAATACAAAATTCAAATTCAAATTGAAAGCGTTGCAACGCACGCAGGGTACAGCTAGTTTTATATATTTCTTGTATGCAGTATATATTTCTATATATATATTTATTCTCTATATATATTTCTTGTTTATAGATTATACTATCCCTAATATAAATTTGGCATTAGATAATAATTGTATTAAAATTTGAATCTGCAATTATTATATTTTTGATTTTATTAATTAAAAAGGTTATCTGGTCTAGAAATTTTATCAATTTTCTTATGACATACTTCGATACCATACACTATGGTGTATATATGGACGTATATATTTGGCATAGGGTGTTCAAAAATAAAATTTGAAAATTAAAACAAAAATTTATGTATTAAATAACAAATAGAAAAACTGCTAATACAATTTACTTTTAAAATTATTAATATTTAAAATAAATAATTACAGTCAAAATGAGAACAGCTAAGCTGCAAGAATGGAAACAAAGGAAACAGCATTTTTATAAAAAGGACAATTAATATTATATTTCACACGAATAATTTGAAAATATATTTAATAGGATAAGATTTCTGATTTTATTCAAACTTGGCATATCTAAGTTTATAACTTAAGGAATCTAGAATCGAACTTTATATAAAACCAAATTAAAGTATATTTTTTAATTTAAGCTAATAATTCTTTTAAATAGTTAAATTTTTTCTTTAAATGCATATGATTATTTAATTACTTTTGAAATATCATGCATAATCACTAAAAATATTTTTAAATAAAATAATTTTGAATTAAACGAATTGAATATTCTTTTCTTTTTATAGTGCTTTTATATATTATTTATTGGCAAAAAGTAAAAGAGGGTAAAACTAGGAAAATAAATTTGGACAACACAGTAAGCATTCCTACAGACAGTTTTTGAGTTATTTCCTGAACTTGTATAACACAATATTTGTCTACCAAGATAGAATTAGTATTTTTATCAACATTATTACTACTGCATTCAGTTCTTGCTTTTTAATTAGCTAAGAATCCATAATTATATAACAACCTCTAGCACTGTTAAGATACTTTCAAATTGTACTTACAAAAAAACTAAATTCCAATTGAACCAAAAATATATTTGCTTATTTGTTTCTGCTTTGCTGTTTGTATTTTTACCCCCACCCTCCAAAGCTGAAGAATGGTTCAAACAGCAGCCTTGAAGCTGATCACATTAGCAATTGGTCACACATGAGATGAAAAGAAAAATTCTCTGCATCAATGTAAAACATTCAATCTATAAAATCATCATTTAAAAAAAAAGCTAGTAAAATAATATAAATCAATACTTTGAGGTTCGATATATTTTGAAGGGGGGTTTATCCCCCTCCCACCAAAGCTATGCCACTGATCATAAGAGCTGATCAAAGCTATGCCACTGATTATATTGTTTGGACGTAGGAAGTGGGGACACCAGCTTAAGTAAACATAATGCTTTTTAGCACAAATATTTTAACTTTGTAAAAAAACTGCTTTTTACGAAGAAACAACAATTATTGCGAAGCAATCATAGGGATTTGTGAGCGACAGTGACAGGAGGCTCAACTCCAAATATACAATAAAAAGCATTAAACATAACCACCATATAAGAAAGTACTTACACTAGACAACTCATAATTCGATGTGGCTTCATAAACTGAAAGTGATGGTTGAGTATCATGAGGTGATCTAGAGCTAACTGTTCTTTGAGATGGAGATTGCTGATAGAAAACTTGAGAATGCTGTGAGGAAATAAAAACATTTAAATATACAAAGATGTTTGATTGTTCTGAAAATAAAAGTCTGACACCAAGATAGAAGTCTCAAATTTCAGAGAAAAGGAAGAACAAAAAAATTTTAATTTAGATATTTTGTAATTATTTGGGTAATGTGCCTAATTTGCATTAATGCTAAATAACACGCTCTTACCATGATAAGTCTCAAGTTTGTACCATGTGTTCTTTATAATATTAATAGAAAAACTAAAAAGTTCCATTTTCATATTTTGTAATTAATGGGAAAATTACTCTAATTGAAGAAAGGCATGCTAAATAAAAGTTTTCCTTTAAGATAGAAGTCTCAACTTTTCCCCAGGTGTTCCTTATCAAATAAAAGGAAAAACTAAAAATATTTCATCTTGATATTTTGTAATTATCTGAGTGGTTAGGGGTAATAATCTTAATTGGCAATGATGTGAAATAACGCTTTCCAACCAAAATCTCAAAATTAAATCCAAAATTAATCCTCCAGGAGGAATTAAAAAAAATTTTTTTTTTTTATGTATTTAACAATTATTGCAGCAGTTACGCTAACAGTAATGCTAAATAACCAGTTCCCTCCAATTACTACCATGTGATTGGCGCAGTATACATTATTCCAGTTTGTGCGCTGTTAAACTGCAAAAAGAGGTGATATTGTGCAGGAGAAAAACTATGTGGAACCATGAAGTGGGAAGTTTGTACAGGTAGAAGAGTTGGAAATATTTATAACCTTCTCTAATCAGTGAATCTTTCATCACATTATACCTTTCTTAACTCATCACAATGTAAAAAATGAAGCTCAAAGATATGACATTTTCTAGAGTCTTTTATAACTTACTAAGTTTTCAACAGGTGCATAAAGGATATAATTAAACTTATTGCTTTTTCTCAACTATAATGATTTGCAAAATGCCCAGTGCACTGTTAATTATTTTTTGCATCCAAATTTTTGTATGAAAGCCAGAGATGTTTTGACATCATTGCTTGCCTTTTTTTTTTTTACTTCAAGTTAACTGTTTACTTGTTTACTTATCCTCATGTTGCTCAAAACATCTTACCATACCTCACTGTGCACTAATGTTTTGTCTCCAGCAAATGGGAACACTAATATTATAGATAATATAATAGAGCAGGAATAGAATTGTGAAATGGTAGGTTTGTGTAAGGGGGCCAACCAGTCACCGAACTATTGCACTAAAATACTAATGTTAAGATGAAAAAACAATGTTTCAGAAGGCAACAAATGCCAACTGAAAGTCATGAAGTGTTGAAATCATGCAGAAGAACAATGAGGTAGTTGAACTAAGACATGGTGAGTTTGAGCTGGCAAATCAAACTTTTTTATTTGGCAAAAAACATGGTAAACCAAATCAACGAATATAAATTTTAATATAATTTATTCAGCTTTTGAAGTATAAAAATATAGCTCCATTTTTAGTTAGTTAGCAAAATGTTCTTCTAAAAAAAACTTTTTTGGCAAGAAATGTTTGGTTTTATAAAAAAACTACTAATTGTTTATTTGGCATTTAATAGAATAAATAAAAATAAAAGTATCAATTCTCGCTATCATAGTTCTCAAAACCTAAATTTTTATTGAATATTTTATGTTCTGATTTAGCATTTGTGCAAGATTAAAAATTTATTAGATTTCAAAAAACTTCAGTCATTCTAACCTTAATCATACCTTTTCAATTTTTTGTTATCTTATATACTTTAGGTCAGAAAATTTTTCGATGTTCTTAAGCATATTTTAAAATTATCAATGGCATTAAATAATAAATAATTCGAATTAATAATACCATTTTAACACTGTGGTTCTAGAGGAATTATTTGTACCCAACATTTATTTACTATTTTAAATTATTTAATTAAAAATAATCAACCCTATTATAAATAAAATTGAAGAGTATTAAATAAATATTACAGAGAAATTTGTTATCAAATTAAGTTTAATTGAATTGATCTTTACAATTAAGTTTGAAGAATGTTAGTATAATAAAATGTTTTCTTTACAAGTTGAATACTTATCTAAGAAAGCAATCAAACTCTTGCAGATTTTTTGAATAAGAAAATATTTTCTAATTAGAGAGCAACTTAATCAAAGAAATTTTAAATGCAATCCAATAAATAAAATAATTTAATTAAACAGTACAAGATGTAAATTAAAAGTCAGAACATGTAAGTCAATATGAATTAAGCATACATCAACTAGTAATCAAGTAACTCATAATCTTTATCATGATTAATAAAACAAAGACTGACTAAAAAAAGTTTTTTCTCATTTCTGAAAAATTTTTAGTTTTTAATTTCTCAAAATTTTAATCTTATGCTTATTGTCTAATTTTTAACAGTCACTTAGAAGCGAAAACAGTTTTCCAGATTTTAGGACATTTGTAATTATAATATTGTATATACATGAAGATATTAAAATGCATGGTACACTCCAACACTTTACCTGAAATAACGTTCTATAAATAACGAGAGAAATATTAATATAAAAATAAATATCAAAACATACCTCATAATTATTGAAACTATGTGATCTTTTGTTAGCATCAGAGAAATAAATTCTTCTCTGCCAACCACCAGAGTGTGCTCCATACTTTTCTTGGGGAAAAATATGGTTATTCTGCCTAAAACAAAATAACTCATTTCATAAAAAGTCCTAAATTGCAACAACAAAAAAAAATATCCAAGCCCTTTAATATGCTTTCCATCATTTTTAAAAACTGTCACTGAGGGGAAGCACTCACAGCGCACATTTTCATAGTTTTAAAATAAAAAAGCAGGTGGTAAATTTTAAACACTAACAAACTTTGTCAAAACAGTAAGAAATCCATGATTTAGCAATTAATAATTAAAAATTATTGGCAAGGCCTTTTAACTGATGCATTGGTCATTAGAATCCACTTAATAACATTAAAAATATCAGAGATGAATAAGATCGAGAGAGTGAACTGCCAGAGGTAAAGAAGTTATGATAAATAATAATACATTATTAAAAAAGTATTATTATTTATCATAACTTCTTTACCAAAGACAAAACATTTTAGCAAACATATATATATACATACATATCATATATATATATGTTTATATGATATAATGGCAATGTCCCCAATGGCAAATAAACCTGCTCCAGGTTTTGTGAAAGTTTATAACAAGACATGTCAAAAACCTGTTGCAGAATTTTTAATCTTTTTCTGTAACAAACCTTCCTAGGACTAATTTACCTTTCTATAGGATATTTCTAATTGAGCCTTATGTTTATAAAAAAGACCTACATATGTTAAATAAAACTGTATATAAAAACATTTCTTTTCATTGTATTAGTCAAGTTTAAACTTTTACAGAAAATAATCTTTTGAACTGAAAAATTAATATAATGTCATATCTTTTATAAGTCAATAATATTTTTTTTAAAATTAATAAATACATTTATACAAGTGCAGACAACAATGCAAATATCTACACAATAAAAAAATTTCCAATATAAAGCTTAGTAAAAAAAAAATCTGAAACATCTTTCAAATATATCTACTGGAACTATAGTACTATATACTAGAAAACTTTGCTTCATATTAAGTGCTTCTTAGTAATGATATCTTATTCATAAATTTCTAGAATTTATAAATAGTTCCTTCTTATTATTAACCAATATCAAATAAAACAAAATAGAAGGGCAAGAATTCACAAACATTTACTATAAAATAGTTCAACTTACTGGGAGTTCAACATGTTATAACCTTGAAGAGAATCATTAACTGGACCTGATCTTGATTGTAAATGAGCAAAATCCAGAAAACCAGGACCAGGGATTTGAATATCACTTTGGCAACTTCTTTCATCTCTACTACAAATCTGACATAACTGACCAGTTCTATAAGTATAAAAGTTTAGATTTCTACCACACTTTTGACAGTAATGTGATTCAGTATAATGACTCCTTTGATTTGAACTATTCTGCAAACTTTTAGGGATACTTAGTGTCCTCCACTTCGTTTTCTTATTTCGAGGCATCTTTGCAGCTAAAGAATGAGCTCAGGATAACACTTTGTCCCTCAAACAAGTTCTATTAAAAACGAAATTTTCAAAAAAAATTTAAAATAAACTATAATGAAAAAAATATCAAGCAACCAATAGAAATCTCAAACTCCTAGAAATTTCATAATCAGATAATAGTAATACTTATACAGTGTTTTCATCATAGAAAAAAAATGGGTGAGAATTTTTCACCCCTTCTCAAAAACAGGGTGAGGTTTTAAAAAGTTAAGTAAGATTTCTAAAAACTAAAAAAAACACAAAAACTCTCGGAAATTTTTTTTTTCCTTATTTATAATACATTTTTAACGTCTTCTATTTGTTAAAGCATTGAATATTTTTGGTACATCATCATAGAAGATTTTGCCTTTAAAAGGTATTTGTCCATCTTACATTAGCACATAAAAAATTTGAAAGTCTTACATGAAGAAACCTTACCTACAGTAAACACGTGGTTGTAGAGAAATGTGTTCTGAAAGGGGTTCCGTGGTCGTGTTCTGTTGTTCGAAAAGGTTCTGAACAATACTAGTAAATAGGGAAGCTAGATAACGGGGCAGACGTTGAATATAATGAAAGATCCAGGAAGAAAAGTGAAACGGATTTAATTCTATATGGCGTAATTCGAAGCTTTTTCCAAAATGCGAGAAATTCGCGAATGTTGAAATTGATTTATAGAATGTGTGAATTTCTCGCAGTAATCATTTTTTAATGCAAGAAAAGAAAAAAATATATGAGATTCTCGCATTGTCACGATGCAGTGAAAACACTGTTATAATTGCTAAATTTTAATCTATATTTACTACAGCATAGTCACAAAAAAAATATTAAGGAAAATCAGCAAAATTAAATTTATATTGGGGAGAATTGACCTATTATTAGATATTGTGCGATTTACATTGCATAGGTAAAAAAGTATACCAATATAAAGTAAACGACTGGGGATAGTTAAAAACTTTAATCCTCAAAAAAAGTCAAAGTGAGTCATAAATTGCGCATTTTATTGATCACTTTTTGCAGCACTTCATTCAGAGCTCATTCTGGGCAGGGTAAACAGGGCGCAGTATCCTGCTGCCCTTTTAGTCAAAAGAATTCACCCTGTTGCCCCTGAAGTAAATTAGTGCCCTGATGTAATAGACTCCATACCCTCTTTGCCCTTAACCCTTCTTTATTTTTTCCCCAAACTCTACAATGTATTTCTTAAACTTTTGTTATTTTTAACTCGATTTATTTAGTTTGTCATTGCTGTCAATACATAGATTTATATGGGAAAGGAAAAACAGCCATCACACCCCCTTGTTGCACACGTCTTTGAAAGTTTGCAGTTACTTCCACTATCATTAAATCATAATTATTATTAATCATATTAATTATTAAATCATAACTACAGACATTCAAAAACATTAATTTTTTATTTTATTAATATATGCATGCATTTTAAATAAATTACTAAGCTAATTAGCTCGTTAACTCGATATATATGTTAATTTATTAATAAAAATTAGTTATTAATATGATTACTTCGCTACTTTTAGTAAATTAAAAATAAAAAAAATTTATTTTACTAATTGACAATGTTATTTAATAGAACGTGTAAAGCCCATATAAAGAAATTATTGCCTTTTTAGAATAATAACGCCCTTTTTTTTAAACTTTTGCACCCTGCCCTTTTTTCAGCCTAGAATGAGCTCTGCTTCATTTGTGCCGATTGTATTCAATATTTCTGATAGTATTAATTCCAATTTGTTTTTCAATAATTTCTTTGGCAGTTTCTGCAATGCATTCTCACGCACTTTTAAAAATTCTGATTTTTATTAAGACATGCTAATTTTAAATCATGCATTTAAATAGTTATTTATTGGCGAACTTTACTCGTGTTAATATAATCGTAAATGTAATGATTGATTTATTTCATTTTTATGCTTTTCTTTGTGATTTTAACGATCCCATTACTTTAACTGCGATGTTAATATGGCAAGCGAATTTCTAATTGCGAATTTAAATAATCACTATTTGATAAAATTTACTTGTGCATATTTCATCAGAAATATAAGTTACTTTTTCGATGCTTCGGCAGTTGACCCCATACATTTGTATGTGGTATTAAAAATCCTGATATTTTAATATAATATTATTGCAACATGAAAAATTTGAAAAAATTGAGGAAAACGCCAGTTTTTAAACTGCTTACTGTTTAAAATTTATTTTGGTTTAAATTTTTATTAGCATAGGAGATTTTCTTTGGAAAAAAATAAAAAGAAAACGTTTTTTATTTAAAGCCTCTTATAATTCAAGAAATAGAAATAATATCTGAAAAATAATATTAAATAAGTATATAATATTATCTTGCACTATAATGGATTTGTTTTAATTTCTGGATTTCGTTTTAACATTTTAAATTTTCTTTAATCAAAATATTTAATTCAAATTTATATTACTACATAAAATGTGTAAATTTTTTTGCACTTTCATTTCTGTAAGCACTACATTTTTTTTTTTTTGGTTAGAATTTATATCNAAGCACTACATTTTTTTTTTTTGGTTAGAATTTATATCCCCCAAATAAATATATATATATGAAAAATTAATTCTTATGAAAAAGTTTTTTTTTAAAAAAAGAATTAGTTTCTCTTATTTTCAAATAAATTCAAGCAATTAAAAGTATATGAATTTTTTCAAAAACTTTTATTTAGTTTACTAATAAAAAAATTTTGTGTTCAGAATACAAATGGTAATATAAAAATTATTATATTTGCGGTTAACATGACTAAATATGCATGCAGCTCTTTGTTAATCTGCTGTACAAGTGGCCCGTCACTCAGAAAGGTTGTGCACCCCTAGTTTAAACGATTAAATCAGTTTTTAATTTTTCTACATCGATACATTATTTGGAAACTCAAAAATGACAAATACTAAGGGACTCCTTTGGGATTCTTTTACATAAGCTGGGAAAAGAAAATTCCACCATAGTCAACTTAGTTGACCATAGTTGGGGATATTCCTGTATCATATTTTGGTTGTGCAAACTGCAATTGCCTAAATACCAATGCTTGGTTCTTGTACATGGAATAATTGAAATATACATGAAAATCAAAAGGTAAAAACGATTATGTTTGTCAATTACGTTATGTTCTGATACTACGAGAAACAAATATCAGGTTTAAAAATTTTCAGGAGCAAGTATTCAATTAAAATCATAAAAATAAAAATATACATGAATATCACAAGCACTTATTAAGATCTCTTGGAAATTTCAAAACAAATTTTACAATTTTTGATGAAGAGAAAAATAAAATTAGAAAATTTGGGTGGACAAGAACTCTTTTTCCTTAAAAATCTTCCCTAGTCAATACTGCTTTACTATTATTCCTGTCGTCTTCTTCACAACACTTACATTGTTCATAATCATTAATGATATAATTTCAAACATTAAACACAAATTTTAAACTATTATTTTAAACATATACTAAGGATAACGAAAATTATTATTCCAACAGCACTATGATTCTCTCAGTCTCACTTTAATAGAAATTTACAACAATTTTAAACGCGCGACAGCTGTGTATTTTTTGTACGGTACTTTCCGCTGAATTTTTTACAAAAAAAATCAGAAATTTTTGCCGCCTTTCTTTACTTACTTTTCTTAATACTGACTTGTCAACTACCTGAAAATAGCCTAGGGGAGAATTCCATATTGCAAGCTGCAATAGAATAATGGCCAAGTCTCGGCAACTTCCAGAAAAAGGACCGTGACACACTAAAAAATCATCACAGAAGGAGACCAACTGGAAGGGTACAACTCATACCCATTCTCAGGCAAACCTCTACACATTTCTTTTTTAGATTGCACATTTAAAATCCATGTGGCACCTTGGTGATTATCGTTGTCGGGACACATTAAGACACGGAAACATCCCCATAGCCTATTTGTAGAGAAGAAACCTCATAAATGCAACAAAACGGTTAACTTCAGAAGTTTAGGCCTGTAACAAAAAAGGCACTGAAACTGTAAGAAATTAATATTACAGTTAGTTCATCGTGGGCCGCTTCACAGAAGTTGCCAAGACTTTGCGATTATTCTGCCACAGATCAGGATTCAGAAACCCTCTGCTTAAATTATTATTATAATTCAAACGAATTAGATTCATAAATAAAATTAAGTTTAAAACCTTGTAACAAAATCAAGAGAGTGTTACCAAACATTAAGCCTCAAACTTACTCATAATATAATTTCAAAGAGATTAGTTAGAGATTCCTACAAAAAAGTTTGAAAAATACATTTAAAAAAATATATAAGTCGGTATTATTATAAGACAGTAAAATATTTGGTCGCAAGTCAAAGTCGAACAACAAAAACAACCACTAATTTCAAAATTGATTGATTGATTAGATAAATAGGTTACGGGTATAATTGTCTTATCTATATCTTTAAAATTGTACGAGCTTTTAGCTTACTATTTTATAGCACTTGTGTCAAATGTAAGTTACAAGCTGAATTTCCGAGCAGTAAGTATATATAATTCAATATTTCTATCAACATCACTCTTGATATCACTTTTGAAACGTAAATAAATTGCTGACCCTTATCATTTTTATGTATAAATTGTTATTTTCAATTTATCTTATAATTTCTTTTTCATTTAATGTTCTCTGTTTTTTTAAAATAAAGGAGTCATTGAGTTTACTATTTTGTCATTTGTTTTAGAAAATTTGTGTCCTATAAATATTTATTTGAACTTACAGTTTTAGTTATTTTTCTATGGATCGTTTGCTTCATTGCATATGCGATATATTTTATCAATTTATGTAAATTTTTTAGATGATGGGAGATACACAATTATTAGTAGATGCAGTTTCGAAAACATGTGAAGGTAATAATACGATAGAAACTTACGAGACGAAATCTAACGACGCTTCTGTTGGAGCATTAAACGGACCCAAAATATGCACATTTTTTTCAAAGTATAAAAATTGTAGATATGGAAGAAATTGCAAATATAAACATTACCAACAGTCTCCCGAGCATTTATTTCTTGAAAATAAGGGCAATAAAAATATTGGCTTTCCTGACAGAATATTTGTATCAAAGAATAATTCGAGTAGAACATCATTGCAAACACTTTCAGATAGAAAATTTATAACAAAGAAAGTAGTCTGCAGATATTATAAAGCTGGAAATTGTGGTAAAGGGGATCATTGCCTGTATCAACATTCCTCAGAAATTACTCAACTCTCCAAAGAAGTCGCCGAAATTTCTTTGAACGCAATAGCTAAGAAAAGGCGTGTTCCAATATGCCACTACTTTAAAAAAGGTAAATGTCATCGGGGAGAAGATTGCAAATTTTATCATCAAAATGCAGTAAAAAATGTGGAAGGAGTTCAGGAAATGTCATCAAATGATAACAATGAAAAAGGCGAAAATAATGTGGATTATGTTGATGTCTCTGCTTCTGAGGAAACCACTTCAATAATGGCTGCTTTTAGCACAATTGAAGCCATTGATGTTGTCAAATGTCAATATGTACCTCATAAAATTTCGCATGGTAGAAAACTCCACGATTTGTCCAATCTTTCAGTTCATGAGCTTGCTAAAATAAGGTAATTTACAGGTCTTGTGTTAATGATATTTTTCATGTTGTGTAAATAAAATCATTATGTAGTAGTCAAAGATACGCCCGGTGGCTGAACGGTAGCGCTTCGCGCTGTCGTGCCACAGGTCCTTGGTTCGAGCCGGGCAAGGCTGACTCAGCCTTTCATCCCTTCAGTGGGTCGATAAATGAGTACCAAGCATGCTTGGGAACTAAACACTGGGGGTTCCGCGCTCGGCTGACCACCTAACCGGAACATCTGCTCTTGCACCCCAGAGCCCAAGGTCAAGAAAACTGAGATGGGCACAGTAGGCCTTGGCCCTCAAGGGCTGTCGCGCCGCTGAGTTTAGTAGTCAAAGATAATTTCATCAGTTCATATTGTTATGTCATGTTTGAAGTGTCTAATAATAATTTTGTTGATAATTATTTGTATTCTAACTAATTAAAAATTAAACAAAGCTTTTTTAAGAAATAACTTTTTTTGAATTTTGATAAAAATCATGGCAAATAATTCTGAAGTCTTTTTTATCATTTTTGTTGCAAAATATTTCATTGCATAAACATTAAGTTCAATTTTTTTCAGTTTCCCATTAAAATTAATTATTGATAATTATTATTTAGAATCAATTATTAAATTAAAATGTTACATCTTTCTAAATGCATTATGAAAATTATTTTAAAACTGCTAAAATTAGAAAATAACTTAAGCCTTTTTTTCATTACATTAAAATATAATAAATTAATTTTATTATCAAAATTGACCTTGAAGATATGAAAACAATGTCTGTTTTTCTTAATTCTGACATAAAGAATTAAACCTCTGTGGACTCTCAAAGCCATCAGAAGTTATTGGATTTTATTTTAATTTAATATTAGTTATTAGGGGAGAGTGGGGATGAATGGGACAAATTTCATTTTATGATCAATATTNTTGAGTTAATATAGTTATTATACTTTAAAAACAACTATTATATTTCAAACAACTGTAAACCTTTGAAGTCTTGAAAACATAATTGTGAAACGGCTTCGTTACTTAGTTTCTACGAGATATTAGAACTACTTTTTATTTTGAAATTAAATTTTTGTTGAATTTCTTTTAAAATGTTTTTTGTAATCTTCAATTCCATTTATTTTCCAAGGGACACAGAAATCACTCAGCTGAAAAAGAGATATCCAAAACATGTTGCATCAGAACAACAGTCCATCTTAATTACATTTGAGCCTTCGGATCCTGATTGGGTTAGTATTAATAGTAATTTTATTTGAGAAAAATTCTTTTTAATTTTTTATTTTGCTCCTTATAAACAACTTAGCAGTATTTTAATTAGAATATAGTTGCTCTGTTGAAAAAGAATATTTGCTGGAGAATAACATACTAACTAATAACTTTATGCCGGTTTATTTATGTTTTACTGAATATAAATCTATTGATTGATAATATTTAAAATATAAATCTATAAATTGATAGTAAAGAAATCTACTAAAAATATAACTTTACATTTTTTATTTTATATGGAGTTTAATATTTTATATTAATTCAACCAGAATTATCGTTTTATTTAAACCAACCATGTTCATGTTTATTATACTATTATTTATCAGTAATCTTGATGAGTAATGAAAAATGTTATTGTAGTTTTATTAAGAATATTCACAAACTATTTTTTTGAAGCATTTGACCATGAAGTCTTTGTTATTTAATCTAACCTGCTTTCCTGTGTAACCAACTAGTTTCTCTAAATTTTTATCAGTAAGAGGATTGTGCATTTTCAATAAAATTCTAAAGTAGCTTGCATAAATGCACAATATTTATTAAGATATAAATAAAAAGAATATATTTTTTAGTTGCCTACTAAAAATGTTAGTAACTTTTTTCAGAAAAAAATTAACTTTGTATTCCAATATTAAGAATTTTCTCATTGACTTAACATTCATTCTATCTTGTATATACTTTAAATATTTTTGAACTTTATTTTAAAATATTTTATTCATTACAATTTCTTACATGTGTATGTATTAGTTTTTACAGTTTGTTGTTCAGTTTTTGTCTTTTCCCAGTTTAAATAACCTGTGCAATATTATAACAATTTCTTTCAGCCTTTTGATCTTAAAAGCTTAGACCTGGAAGTTTACTTTCCTGATAAATATCCTATTGAGGTAATAATTCATATTAAAATTTTTATCTTTTATCTAACTATTTATTTAACAGTTTACTTCATTAGTTCTGAAGTAAAGTTGATTTGCTTTTATAAAAATTTAGTTGTCCTAGGCAGCTACCTTGCCAGAAATTTTTCACTGCTAGGAAGTAAATTCATGATTCATATAAGGACTGTGACATGAAAGCATAACTTGAATAGCAGAATATAATTTAAAAAATTTAAGAACATGAAAAATTCTTATCCTATAATTTTTCAGAAATATGCTGCAGTGTTGCCTAAAATTTTAGTATGTGTGATGTATCTAATGAAGCAACCTATCTCATGATTTTTTTTCCTCCTTAAACTTGAGAATCTATTTTGTTGAATTGTTTCTCAAAAATGTTATTGCCGCCCTTCCCATTTTTATCTTTTGCAGTGATCTATTTTTATACTTTAGAGTCAATGATAATTTAAAGAATTAGCAATGCAGGTGAAAAACAGGTAGCAAGAAAGTAACATGCATGATGAATGCTCTCCCCCTCAACTAAAGAAGCCATTTACTTATTCTCCTCGTGCAATCATCTAACAAGGATCTACAGAAGTACATTACCCATTCCCTCTTTCTCCTACTGCAAATGTGAAGAAAAGTGAAAGGGAAATATGCAAGTCATTCTTCAAAAAGAATGAGTTGGGTGAAAGGCTATCTGTTTTAATGGTCAAGTTTATTCCCACTTTCAGGAACCGAAAGTTAACGTTATTATTTTTCTCAGAAATACATGATTTCAAATTTTTAAGTTGTACAAGTAAAATTATGTAAAACATATTAAACAAGTGGATAAAGCAGAATACATGAACTGCTGGTTTTAGATTCTATCAAGCCTGTTTTTTCTCTGTTTCCTTCTTCTTTTTTTATTTTTTTTATTGTTGATTTAAAAGAAATATTGTTTTTATTTATTTATTCTATATTTAAAGTGCCTCTCCCTGAAATATTGTATTGATCCATCGGAGGGATTAAGGGGAGTATTCTTCCACACCGAATTACAACAGGCTGTGAATAAAACAAGTACAGTCCCAGATCTTATGAAACAGTTAGCACTTGAGATAATCAACGAAATCCCTGAAGAAATTTACACAGATGGGAGCAAAAATGAAGAACATCAATCTGTGAGTGGAGTATATATTAAGACTCCTGATAGCGAAGTCAGAAAAATTAAAATTAGAAACCCAGACAATTACTCGATGTTTAGAAGCGAACTGTTGGCTATTGAGGCGGGTCTTGAGGCCGTTTTGAATTAAACTAATTATAGAGCGTTATGGATTTTGTCATTGAAGCGCTTGAAGGACTGGTTGAATGTTGGTGACCGCACTAACATCGCTATTTTGAAATTACTTAGACAGATTGCTGAGGTTCACGAATTGCACCTCCAATGGATTCCCTCGCATGTGGGGATTTGCGGAGATGAGGTCGCTGACGACTTGGCAAGGCAGGTCTCGGTTGAGCCATTGTATTCAGTCGCCTCATTGACTTTTGACGAGCTATACTCCATCATAAAAAACAGTGACTTAAAGTCTTGGAGGGTCCCTCCATCCCATGATTGGTATTTGCGGAGATGTCCTGCACGCTCCATTGGCCTTTCCTGCAATAGAGCCGACCAGACGGCGCTGTCGAGATTTGCCAGCAGCCACCCGAGGAGTTTTCCCGGTTTGTGCAAAGTGTGGAGTGAAAAATGCGACCCCGGAGCGCATTCTGCCTTGTCTTCGCATTTCTAAGGAGACTTTCGCGACAGACCCCTTGCTTGCCCTGGATTTTTTAAGAGTGTATGGACTCATGGATAATGTCTAGCTGGCGCTAGACAGTGAGGGGATTAGTCACACACATATTTAAAGTTAATTTTAATTTTTAGCTGTTGATCATTTTATTTATTTATAATTTTGATATTATATTAACTATTTTCTACATCAATTTTGCACAAAATGAGATTTTTTTTAATTAATATTTTTCAAAAATTATTTTATGGGTTTTTTTGCTGTTTTGTAAGGTTTTTTTCGTTAATTTTTATATTTTTAACTATTTTTAGCTTTTTTAAATTATTTTTTTATACTTAATCACTTAATTTACGTAAAATAGGAATATTTTAAATTAGCATTTATTGATACAATGTGTTTGAATGATTTATCGATTTTAAATTATCTGTTTGTTCATTTGCATGTTATCTGTTGCTCAGCAAAGCAATGAAAATATTAAGACCATTTCAAAATCTTTGATCAAGGGTTGTCATATTAAGAAGTTTCACTGCACTTGTAGTCTAAAAAAATATGAATAATAGCAACTGTTAACTCTGTTTGATTCATGCAAATGTAAAGCAAACTGATGATTTCAATGTCTCTCTTTCAAACTATCATTTTTCAATGTTATAATTAAATTTCTTCATAGATGTAGTCAAAAGTGTTGTATTCCTTAATGTAACTAATGTTATGTGTTGTATTTTTTCTTTTAGGCTTGTAAAATAACAGTTGTCTTGTCTTCAAACAATATTCCAGATATGCTGATAAGGTTTTTTTTTTATCTCAATTTCTTTTATAGATTTTTTTTCTTATTAACTACATGCATACTTTTTTTTGTTACTATATCTCAGAATTATTTTGTATGTGAAAGGATTCTTAATGTTTTTTTTAAACTTTTATTTATTTTAATCTTCTTATAATTAATTGTTTTATTTTGATATTAAACTTTCTAATAATGACTCATGAATGAATTAAATTTCTAAAAATGAAAAATTGGTACATTTGGAGAGAATTTTTTTTTTTTATCCTACTCTTAATTGAGTTAATATAATTTAAAGAGTTAATAAAATATAAAAATATAAAGAGTTCAATTAATTGTAATATCACTGGTATCTAAAATTTATATTAGATTTAAGATACAAATACATTATGTTTTTGTGATCTTAACAAAATTCTTCTGACGTTTTCTATATTGACTTTTGTTATGCTATGCAATTTTGTATTTGAATATTTTTCCAACTTTTGTTAACTATTTTATTAATTTTGATACAATTTCTAGTAATTATCTACATCTTTATGAAAAATTATCAGAGATTTTTATTGCCTGTGCAAGCATTTGTAAAATATGTTTCTTATTTTCTATAAATTAAAGTAATAAATATTTTAACAAAGATCATAGAAAAGAGAAAGACTTATTAAATGTTAGTTCACTTGCAAATTTTTAGTAATATAGAAAATGCTGTTTTACTTACATTAAATATTTGTAATTATTTAGTTTGAGAGACAAAATAAAACTGTAGAATTATTTCAATACTTTACTGTTAATTGAAATGTTTAAATTGCTAAATAGCAATGCTGAATTCATATGTAGTAATGAAGTAATACTGTAGTAATATATAATAAATTTTCTTTTCTTAATCAAAATGGTTTTAAAATACTTTTTATCTAATAATTTTTTAATTATAAATGTCTCTTTTTAGCTCTATTTATTTATTATTTTAAAAAACAGAATAGTAAAAATAAATTTTGATGTTATTTTTGTGCCATCTAAGGTATAGTAACTATTTTTTTCTAACTTCAATAGATATCTTAATCAAAGTATCAAGAATTGGATTGAAAAAAGATTTGAAGAAGTAAAATGTTCTTCCCAAACTGAACTAATGTTTCGCCCTTTTCTTAAATGGTTTGATAGGAATTTAGAGGAATTGTTCATTTGTGGCTTAAGAATGGTATACATTTTCCTTTGACTTCATTTTGTAATTGCTCAAATGTCTTCCTGTATAATTGTATTGCTGTTTGAAATAATTTCTATTATTTTCAATGCAACTAGAAATTTGAAAATCTAGCATTGTTTCTTAAGTTTTTGTGAAAGATGCATTTTGTTTTAAGATCATTGGTGTTTAGAAAAGCATAACTATACTTTGTTATAACAATACATAAATAATGTGTATGATTTATTTTAATGCCAATTTAATCAAGCATTATTAAAAAAAATTTCAGAAAGCAAAATTCCATTTTCTCCTTGAGTTTTTTTTTTCTACTTTTCTTAATCTATATTATTTAGACTAACAGAGCTTTCACAACATCATTAGCATTTTTCTAATAATTTGCAATGCATTTAGCATGTTTGTAAATAAAATTCAATGAAGCTAATAGCAATTGTTGGAGCTAAAACAATTCTTATAGCTGTTATTCCAGTAAACAATGAGACAAATGTTTAACCCTTTGCTTACGGTGTTCTGTGTTGTACCATCACATGTTGTACCAGCCGTAAGCAAAAGGTTAAACTATAGAAGTGGTAAAAAATAAAAAGGAATTAGAGCTGTTTTTTTTTATAATTTTTTTTATCTAAACATATTTTTGCATGAATGTCTCATATAAAACATAAGCATATGGCACCTATATGTATTAACAACCATTTCGATGTTTAAATAAAAATAAATTTTTTTTATAGTTTTCCCTGTAGTAAAGAAAAAAAGCTGTTTAAAATACCTTAAAAATTTACACTGTTAATATTGCTATAGCTTTATGACTTACAGTTAAAATAATTAAATGTCTTTAATATAATTATATAAAAATGCTTAAAAAATCATTTTTGGAAAATTATTAACTTATTATGCTTCTTTTTTTTTTCTTTAAGTCACTAGTTTACATTCATGTAAGTCAAGATATTTTAGCAGATTCAATAATACCAACTGATTTTTCTTACTTCTCAGCCAGTTCCTAAGGATCAAATAATTGTATGAAAATAGGTGAACTTTATTTTTCTACTTGAACTTTGTTGTCAAAATGCCAGCCTGAATTATAAATACCACACTATTTAAGTTTGTGTAATTGAATTAAATGTGCCCAATTCACTAAAAAAATAATAAAAAAAGAGTTCAAAAAACTTCAGTGTGTTAGCCTAACTGTTCCTTCATTTGCAAAATAGGACAATTTAAAGTAAACACAAATATCTTTTGGATTATACGTAATATAAATTGAATATTTTTTATTTATTTATTTAGTTTTTGTCTGAGTGCTTTTTCTTTACAATCTATTGGCGTATATATCACTTAAACTTCCAGGATAAATATTATTTATCTCTTATGCTGCCAAGCAATTGAAAAACAACACAAGGGCTTCATAACAGATTTCAAGAAAAGTGGCTTGACTACTATTTTCTTTTTCATGCTAATACTATCAATGTTAAAATAGAATTTCAGAAAATTCATAAAATAAAACTTATTTTGGAAATAAAAATTGCAATATTTAGCTCTTATATAAAAATACCAAGCATGTAAAAATCTCAATTCTGAATTTTTTGTTACTTACATTGATTTTTCTATTGCATGGCAGTATACATGAACACAAACATATCACAATACACAAAACTTTAAGTCTATGTCTGTTCCAATAAAAAAAAAGAAAATTATCACAAATTTTTATTAATTATTAAAAAAATATTATTCATTTAAATAATATTAAATAATGTAGCATATTGCTCATTTAATCCTTCTTTTTTGTGGTTCTTCACCTTTTCTTTCATTATTTCTATACATTATATTAATTACTGCTAGCATTTATCATATAGTTCTTGTAATAAGTAATAGATTAAGTTTTGTTCTAATTTCTTCACTTATAGGTGAAAAGAGATATTGAAGCAAAGAAAAATGGTATTGACTTTGTTCCTGTGGAAAAACTCTTTTGTTCAACCAATGACACTCACAACTCAGACTCTGCAGAAATAGTCCCAGAAGCTTCTGCAGAATATAATTTAGATTCTTCTGAATTTCAGACAAAAGATGATATTATTGATAATCAGACAAAAAATTTTTCAAAGAGCAGCATATTACTTGATAATTCAGCTTTAAGGCAAGGTATCAAAGTTCTATTTAATGGCCTTGAGTTAGTTGAAGGTATTGCAACTTTCTCCTGCTCTAAACTGTCTATAACAGTCCATTGCATACGATGCAAAACTTCTTGCAATATCAAATGTTCTACAGGAAAAAGTAGTTCTTCAAAGTGTTCTAAATGTAGCAAAGCAATAGAATGTAGCTTTAGCCCATCAATGATGCATCAATTCTCTAATGTTGCTGGAAATCTTCACTTGGTAGAGTGTCAAATTGTAGACATAAACTTAGTTGAGTCATGCTTTGTTTTAGACTGCCTCAATTGTTCTAAACATATCACAATTGATGTAAGTAAATTCTTAAATTTAGAACTATTCCTCCATTAAGCATTATTCTTGATTAGTATGCTATTTGTCATAATTTGAATTTAAAATCTAAAATTATATTTTAAATTTAATAAAAAAATTTTTTTAATTTATTCAAATTAACATAGATTGTTTAGTTCAACTCTTTTAATTGTTCTTATAAAATAAAACTAAGTAAAAAGATGGCTTATATAAAATGAAAATTTAGCTCTTTTAAAATGAATTTAAAAAATCTTATGTTAATTTAATTTTATTAGTTTATTTAGTTCTATGTCATATTATTATTTTCTCGGGTAATGGTATCTCTTACAAAGAAATTGTTAAACTAGCTTCATTTAACTGCTAAGGCTTGAGGTGTTCTTATGTGCACTTTGTTTTAACAATGTTTTCCTTGACTTCAACATTTCAATTAAAATAAAATTAGGATTAATATGTTACAGTCAAACTAACAAATCAGATAATTATTAATAATGACTGGTAAAATTGATAAACTAGAATAACCCAGGATCACATTAACTGGTCCTCAGTAACAATTACCTATGGAGTTATTACTTACAATGTGCTGTTGATATGATGAATTTTTACAAATTATTGACTTTTATTTTCTTAATCGTTTTATTAGTGCCGGTTATTATTAATAATAATCAATTTGGATAGGTTAAGAAAAACATCAATGTGTAGTGAATCAGAACAAATGAACGAAAGCATTCAATGTGAACGAAGACATTCATATTTGCCAAAAGATGTGATTATTATTTATTTTTGATTGTTATTCACAGAAATAATAACCCAGCAGAAATCTATATATTATCATTTTTACTGATATTTTCATATATATTCACTAATTCATATATACTGATATTTTTTCTAATTTGATATTATTAATAGTTGGCAATTTTATAGCAACCAAATAAACAGTTAAATTAATTTATCACATTACTGATCCTTATTAATATTAACCAGATTTATATTATTATTATTAATATTGACCATTATTAATATTGACCGTAGCATACATTAATATTGCTATGCAAAATTCTCAGTTCATAAAAAAATTCTATCTTTAAAAAAATTTCTATCAAATATATGTATTAACAATTGTCACAGTGTAAACATGTGCATGTAAATATTTGTTCGTCTAACTAAAATGCTTATGTAGTACCATTTGTTATGATTGTAGTCTGTAGGTTTTCAATGGATACCTTTCTAACATTTTATTTTAATTTTTAAGGGTCTGCATTATGGTCAAAAACAAAAAAGATGGTGTACATCTTGCAATGAAAAGTTAATCTTTAGTATTGAAAATGTCAAATTTCAAGCAACTAGCTCAACATACATAGGTAAATTTGTTAATATATTTGTTCTGAAATTTAACAATTCTGACAATAGATCAGTGGAATTAATCTTTATTTTTAAAACATTATCAAGCAGATTTTTAAATAATGAAGTCACTCTCAATGTAAATTTTAATAAGATGCACCTCTATGTTTTCACTATCAAATAACCATACAAGTTAAAACAGAAGCAAATATTTTTATGTATTTTGTGATCTGCATATCTAGATTTAAACATTATAGGAATATAAAGTCTCGGTTAAGCAATTACTGTTTCTTTGTTTTAGCTTATATTGTAATCTATTTGTTTTGTTTTTTCCCTTTTATTGCCAATGACCTGTTCTGTGGGTACCTTGTGTGTCACTTAAACTTTCTTTAGATTTTATTACTTACAGTTTTAACAAGATTTTTGAAAAATGGAACTTTTCCGATAAACATTCTTGTCATTACTCTAATTTAAAATCTTTACTACATTCCTTACTCTGTATCTGGAAAATAAATAGGAAATAAATGTTGTGTGTACTTTAACATATTTTATTTCATTTAAAATTATACCAAATTAAATTCTTTATAAAACTGCTTTGTCTACAATGTACTCAAGTAAAGAATAATACAAAATAAAATACATCTATAAACATTATATTGTTTTTTACCAAACGATATATGCAAAATCATATTTTAAAATTGCTCATTTAATTTAATTTTCTTATGAAAAAAAACTATTTTTAATGTGTTAATTGGATTAGAAAATAATGTTACTTATGTGCATTTCGATATTTGTTTGCAATTTTTTAGCTCATTGTATACTTCAAAGTCATACTGAAGACATTAAGGTTAGAGTGACTTTAAAATAAATATCAGTTTTTTTAATGATCTGACTAGTCAAATAACCGAGGTAGCACATATCCGGCATTGAGTTTCCGGCAATACTTTTTAAGTTTCACAAAACAATTGTAACACAACAATTACTATCCAAAAACCTTTTCAATATTTTTATCGATGAACCTAAGATGTTCATTAATGTCTTAGGTGGTTTCCTAATTTCAAATCCAGTAATTTTGTTTTTTATGCTTGTGTCGATCAGGAAGACCAATCCAGGAAGAAAAATTTTTTAATTTGAGTGAGAGCTTTTGCCTCCCTGATAATATTCGCCCACTATTATGCCATCAAATTTCCATTTATTTTATACATTTATTCTATTTATTTATAATTATCAAAAAATGTGAAAGTTTAATGATATCCAAAATGTCATCTACAGACATTTTCTCAACTGCCCATTGATTTTTATTTATCTGGCTCTGAAAAAGTGCACATTAGATGGCAAAAAGCTGTTGATTACAAGAGTGATTACATCATTGATTGGAAATAAAAATTTGTCTGTTTATATCAATGAAAAGAATTTTCTTTTCTGGTTTTAAAATGAGTATAAGTCATGCTAATACTCATTTTAAAAATTTATAAAACTCTTACCCTTAAAGTGAATTTTTTTCTTCTCTTTTTTATATTAATTGAAAAATTCTCTCTTTTAAGCTGCTAAAAATGCTCCTACGAAAAAAATGGAAAAAAGAAAAGACCCATTGTTTAAGGAAGGAGAACCATTACCTGATTTTGGAACTTGCAAGCATTACAAAAAAAGCTACCGCTGGTTAAGGTGACAAAATTATTATAAGTTACCCATTTACTAGGCATGCAGAAAAATCTTTTTTTTTTTAAATCTTTTTTTAAATTTCTTGAAAAAATGTATGTAACTAATGTAAAAATATATGTAATATGAAGGTTCACTTCTATAGTAGATGTCTATTTCATTTCTGTGGAAAATCTTTTTCATTTATGATAAACTATTTAGTAAATAAACTTTAAGTCATATTTAAATAACGCAAAGTTAAACAGATTTAATTTATTATGGTTGAAAGCACCTCGTATACTAATTAATTAACAAATACTGTTTATATATTTTTTTTAGCTGCAAGAGAAGGAAGTGGTTCTCGTAATGTTCATAAATTCTATGTTAGATTGTCATATACACTATCTGGAAGAAAGTGACGGGACAACTGTAAAGTTTGGTGGAGGAGGATTGATGGTATGGGCCTGTTTCTCCTGGTATGGGGCTGGCCCACTGGTGAAGGTTGATGGTATGATGAATGCCGATGGATACTGTGATATTCTCGACAATCATGTCCTTCCTACCTTGTAGGCAACGTACGGTACGGATGATTGCTTGTATCAAGACGACAACGCAAGATCCCATGTTGCAAGGAGGACTCTTGATTGGTATGTGAACAACAACGTTAAACGCATGGAGTGGCCGGCGCAGAGCCCTGATCTTAACCCAATTGAACATCTCTGGGACGAATTGGACCGTCGGTTGAGGGCCTGCACCCCACTCCTCAAAAGCAAGCATGAACTATGGAACTTCCTGTTAAACATTTGGAAGGAAATTTCTCTTGCCACTATGGCTAATTTAGTGGAAAGCATGCCTAAAAGGGTAGCTGCCAAAGGAGGTCCTACCTCCTATTAATTTTAATAAATATGGGTTTATGTCGTTATAGTATCGTGTCCCGTCACTTTCTTCCAAATAGTGTATAATGTTGCATGTTAGGTTCAAATATTTTTTAAAGATTTATTATTTTTGTTAATTCTACTAATTTCTTAGAATTAGATACATAAATTTAAAACACTCTTCCAGACTAAAAGGATTTTTTTGATTTAATTAATTGATAAATAACTTAAAGTAGTATGGCCAAATATTTTTATATTTTGTAACTTTTAAGATAATTATTATTACACGTCAGCAATAGTCCAAGTTTTATTTTTTTTTTCTAAATTTAAAATATTTCGAAAATAATTGCCAAATATTTTAATAATTTATATAAGTAATTGGAATTTTCAGGAAATTTAATATAATTTAGCAACTAAACAGCTTAACTTTAAAATGTAGTTGTATAATTTATATATATAATTCATTGGAGGGGGATCATGGATGTATGTCCCCTTTAATAATTAGAAATCTCTAAAAAAAAACCTCAATAATTAGAAATCTTTAAAAGTATCCCTCAATATTTCAAACAAAGAAGGAAAATTTTTGTGAATTATCATCGACTTAAATTCTTTAAAGTTAAAAACAAAAAAGAGATAAAAATAATTGTTCTTTTTTCAGGCATTTAGTACATTTAATAAATTTTTTTCTTATGTGTGAGCAGAAAACTATTGTGACTGTGTAATTTAATTTTGTCCCTCTCAAAAATTGGGCCCCTGCAAATCCCATGTGTATCATATTAGATAATTTAATATCTATTTGTTTAAATAATATATTTATATGTTTGTTTATATTTTATTAGATTTTGCTGAAACTTTTAGAAATATTTTAGATAGTTTTCACAAATATTTGTGTTTTAATCTCAATTCTGTAATCTCATAGTAAAATGTTAGCCCTTGCATATAAAAAACACAACTTTTTCATTGATTTCATTGCAAGTAATTTATGAATCCCTGTTTAAAATAACTTTAAATTACTAAAATATTAACTGCTTAATGATTGTTTTTAAGGTTTCCTTGTTGTGGAAGATTATATCCCTGTGATATTTGCCATGATGAAAAAGAAAATGATCATGAAATGAAGTTTGCTTCCCGCATGATATGTGGGTTTTGCTCTAAAGAGCAGGTATGTGCTCTTAAATTTTATTCACTTTTTTAAAAACCAGTGATTCTTTTACGAAACGTATAAAGTTAGTCAAATTTTCTAGTTCATATTATTGCTTTTTTAATTTTGTTATGAGATGCTAATTTAAAATGTCTATTAGCAATGAAAACATCTATTATTACTGTATATAACTTGTTTGAATTATGCCAAAAGCATAATTATCCTTTTTTTAGTATTACTCATTGTGTATGAGATATAGTAGCAAGCAATTTTTTATATTAATGTTAATGACTTTGGGGTATAGCTGTTCAAACGAAGTAAAACTTATGGAGCCTCTGTTACCTTTGGTTGTATATTTCACTTAATGAATTACACTCATAAGCTGAAAATCCTTTTTTGAATATATTTTCTGGTGGATATTTAATTTTCAGGAGTTGTTTTGGTGTTCTTTATCAGCTTCCATTCCTTAAATAATTCTCCATAAAGTATAATTTAAAATCTGCAAAGCATAGTTTAAAATCTACATAAGAAATGTTGCTGCATATTAGAAATGAGAGTCTTAAATCTCTTCACCATGAAGAGATTGTCATATTTTGGAAAAACCAACCACCATAGTGTAAAAATTGTTGAAGTTATGTATTATGATCCTGTTATTATTTGTATACATTTAAAAACAAAATTGTTTGCACTTAATCTTCAACGGTGATCTAAATGTTTCTAATCATTTTTAAACAATCAAAAAATAATTTATCTTCATTTAAACTGTAGTTTACTGTTAATGCTCTGAGGAAATTTGTTATTTTTAAAAGCTGTATGGGCCACCTTTTCCCAAAAATTAGCATGCTAACACATTGACGCTTTCATTATTTTATTACTAGATTAACTAACTTAAATTATTACATCCCTTACAAAATGCTTACTACTGAATGTTTGTACATGTTTAATTGCACATCAAAATTGATAAATGTAGTAGCTCACATGATTTGCATATTATCAAAAATTATATTAAAATAACGCAAAATAGTCATAATGAGATGTACTAGTTAATTTTTTGAACTATGGTTAGTGAAAAATTATGAGGACTAATAAAAAAAAATAAGCAACTTTAAAAAATCTGAGAAAGAGAGCATAGGATTTAAATCTTATGTTTATCAAAAAAAACAGCTTATGCATATAAAAATCTCCAATCAGTCATCGTGTAATAAAGTAGTATACAAGATTAAGTCTGTCATCCAAAATTCATACTTAATACAAATGTGTTAATGTATGTATTTAATTTGCACAGTCATCCCCACTTAATTGTATATTGTATAATCACACCATTGTACGAATAAAATTTGCTAAAACCAAATTATTTTGTATGAAACCAATGCTAAATTTCCTCAGGTAAAGTAATAATTCATGTTGCTAGTCCTCGCTTAATTGCATAAAGAAGAGGAAAACATTTTTTTTTCTATTTTATGAAATATCACAAGCTAGAATGGAATTTTCATTTAGTAGTTAATTAAATGCAAAAATAATTCATGGCAACTACAATAGGGACTTCCTATCTCCTTTCTATTCCAAACAGGTGTCAAGCAGTGTTTAAAAATTGATCAAATCTTTTTGTCAATGAAATAGTAGACGAAGGGGTTTTTTATTCCTCTTTGACACACTTTATTCACATTCCATTTAGAATGTGGGAAGGTAAGATGTAAAGAAATGTTCTACGTGTAAAAACAAACTACTGATTTCTTTGGAAGGAAATAAATAGCATTATAGTATGTAAATAATATTTTTCATTAGCATTGATTTGTATTTATATAAATTTAAATATCATTTATATTTCATGATACTAATACTAACTGCTCAATTTAAAATTGTTTTTGATCATTAAAATAAGCCTATTTCCTCAAAACATCGTACTATGTATTACATACCATATCAAAATAAAATTTCGTAAAAACATGGCATTTAAATATTTAAAATTCACTCTGTACTCCCCTCAGAATCAAATAACCTGAATAAAGTTGACTGGAACCAATGATATTCCTTTAACCAGGGATGAATGTGTTTAGAATATATTATCATACCTGCCAACTTTAATTTTCACAGAGAATAATTGTGTCAAATGGTAATAAAGTTACAATCAAATTGCAATGATGGGCAGAAATATTTTTATATTATGCTAGAGCTTGTATTATGCTAGACCAGGGATGGACAAGCTACGGCCCGCGGGCCAACTGTGGCCCGCCAGAAGGTTTTACACGGCCCGCGGATAGAATTTTAACTTGCCGATCCGTGACGAATCTAAACAAGATACATTATGCATACATTATTTTGTCTACTTTGTTTAAAGCTGTTTTTGTTCTTTCTTTTTTAACAAAGTACTGATGACGTTTTTACTTTCTCTATTGGTGAAATTGATGGAGATGAAATAGTTAGCACAGACAGCTTCAATTGGTAAAATGTTGAAAGCAGAAGTTCTTTATAGAATAACCACAGATTATTTCCAACAAGCGTTTGCCTTTCTCGAGGATCAGACGTATGGAGTCTAACATAGGTGAATTGTGCTTCACATGTGGCAGACAGCACATTTTAAGCTCCAATGAGCGAATTTTTCTGCCGGTGCGAGTTCTAACATTATTTATTTAGTATGGAAGGATTGCACGCAATTGTTGTTTTTAATCGTGCCAAAGTTTGAGTTTTGGAAATCATTACCAAAAGCTAGTTTCCAAATATATCTCATGCCCAGAATATCAGTGCTATGTTTGCTTCATCTTATATATGTGAACAAGTGTTTTCAACTATGAACTTTAGAAAAAATCATTTCAGAAGTAGAATAACAGACAAGCATTTAGCCTCATTCCTTAAAATAAACACATCTCACTTCGAACCTCAATTTAAGGAATTTTTAAAAATGAAATCGCAATTTCATTCATCTCATTAAATATTTAAATTACAACTTGTATATCGTGTTTTTTTATTTCAGAAGTTTTTGCTCGGCCCACCTAACTTTTTCTTCTCGATTTTTTGACCTTGACCAAAAAAGTTTGCCCGTCCCTATGCTAGACCATAGTACATTATCATGCATTTTATATATATGCTTAGCTAATTTTTATGTAGTGGTGATCTAAACTATTTTAAATTAAATTAATAAAACTGAAAGTTAAAATAGAGAAAATTAAATTTTACTATCATTTTAAATACATATAAAAATAACAACTTACAGAAAAAAGAATTGTCAGCTATGATATATATATATATATTTATATAACATCCTGAGGAGAACCTTTTTAAGTTAATACCATAAAATTTTTATTATATTTCTAATTTTTGCATACATGCATGCACGCACAACTTATTTTTAAAATTATTATAAATATAATAATTTAAACTTAAATTTATTTGATCTTGCTATGACAAACATAGTAAAAGTTCTTCAGTGATTGCTAGGTCTGAAATAATATATGTCTGCAGATTTGTACCACCATCAAGATCACTTTTAATGATTTAATTGAGGAAAGATTCAAAGAAATCTTTTATGCCCTACTGTACTTGAAGTTTTTCTTACTGTGTTAAGTATGTATATTAACAGAATTCTTTAATGTTTCTTGAAAAATTTATAACTTTTTAAGTATGTCTATATTATTTTTTTATATAGATTGGTTGAACTCATGTGTTTTGTTGTAAGATTTTTTTTCAAGTTGTCTAATTTCAGCTCAAAAATTTTTTCTTAATTATGTATTCAATATTTTATATTCTTTGCCTGTTCTTATTTAAACTTAACATTTAAAAAAAGTTATTTTGATTGGGGAATGTTATTCTTATATTTTCATATAGGGAATATTATTCTTATATTTTCATAAGGGAATATTATTCAAACTGCTTAAAAAATATTATTTTTGTTTTCCTTTTGTATATCATATTTTAAAAACATGATTTATGTGCATTATTTTTAGCCATATAGCAAAGAAAAACCCTGCTCTTCATGTTCTGGCAGTATGACTTCAAAATCTGGAGCACATTGGGAAGGTGGAAAAGGCTGCAGAAATAAAATAAAAATGGCAAAGTATAAGTTAATTTTTTATTTAAAAATTTTAATTATTATGCTTACATGCTCTTTCATTAATGTCCTTGTAGATTCTTAATTTAAAAGTTTTAAATAAGTCTCACAAAATAATTCATTGTTTAATTATATTATAATAACAAATATGCCAGCTATCATAGATTTTCCGAAATTTTATTTCTGGATATGATGTAATGTAATTATAGATAAATGTAATTTTTAATTGATTCCTTTATTTATTTAATAATTATTTTAGTAATTATCTTCACTAAATAACTATTGTAAGTTTGACTACATTACTTTTTTTTTCTTTTGAGGAATTCATTCGTTTCATAATTAAATTCAAAACGTTATTCATGATATTCTGGTTAACTCTGATTGATAAACTATGTACAATTAATGGT
>NC_092210.1:54898603-54921637 GCF_043381705.1 Parasteatoda tepidariorum | reverse complement strand
GCCATTGCCCGGTATATATTTGCCCGGTATACGCTACACTGATGTTTTTTTAAGGTCAAGTGCCATTGCCCGGTATATATTTGCCCGGTATACGCTACACTGATGTTTTTTTAAGGTCAAGTGCCATTGCCCGGTATAATTCTCACATTTCATACTTTGCCTAAAAACATCCAGCATTCTATACAATGCCGGCATTTCATACTTTGCCGGTAACATACATATACTAAGATCTAACTAACTTTAAAGTAAGAAAAAATTTAAAAACAAAAGCAAAACAGATAACAATAATAAAAACAAAGACGTAACGAAAAAATTCAACAAATAACATATTTTATACGAGTTCGAAAATGACAGCAAACGTCGCAAAAAATAAACATAAAAACAAATGCGAACGGTGACGGTAAACCTTTGAAATTTAGCCAATACGCCAAGGAAGAGAACAAAAAAATCCCCAATATTCTCAGTGTAATTACCCTCTTCCCCTATTTTTACTCTTCCGACGAAACTCTAAGTTTTTAACATTATGGAATCGTCCTTCCCCTAGTCGCTTGTCTATAATTGGGTATAATATAAAAAAACACAACTACTTCCACTTAGTAGGAATAACATTTACCATGACGCAATGCTAAATTCTATGCCACTATCCACATAAATCAATTATCAATCAAAAATCGAATATCAATTACTTTTCTTTATAATGCAATAAAATCTGGCCAGCAGCTATTTAAACGATCAAACACTTCGTTTGTTTATTTGTGGCTTGAAGTTAGGCTCGCAGAGAATGCCGTTCATGGGTTAAATTTAGTAGGAATAACACAACCAGTGACGTAGGCTATAGTATACCCAATTACCATGCAAACTCAAATTTATCAACTGAGTAAAAAACTAGATAAAGTATTGAGTTTTCACGTTCAATCATCATCTTGCCACGCGCTTGTCTTTTTATAAAAAACATTATCGTTCTTTTTCTTGCCATATTTTTTACAGATCTGTTATATTTAGTAAAAAAATTTGTTAAGTTTGTTTGTTATGCGAATTCGTGATTATTGATAAGTTAATTCACCTTCTGATCTATACTTACCACTTACTACACGAATTTACAATCAAAAAGGTAGTTACTATTATTAAATAAGTACTTCAATAAACAAATTTATTACTCTTTAAATTTATTCAATATCCTTTTTACACCAATAAAAGTCGAATATTTCACTCGAAAAATTGCGATAATAATAAATTTAAGTGCGTGTTGAATAAAATATAAAATAAGCTTTAGAAACGTATATCGACAAAAAATATACATTTTGAGTTTTTTTGGTTCAATTCAAAAATATACATCAGAGACTTAAACATTCATATATGAGCTTTGACATAAACTTAGTTTATTGTTATTAAACTGTTAATACGTTAGCTCAAATTTTTAGTAAAGCTGCAGATTTTTATAAAATTGCTCTTATACAGTCTACTCTCTTTAGTATGGCCCCAAACAGAGGCAATCCCACCATTTCAACGACCAATGCAAGCCTCATTTGCTATTTTATAGGTGCACCATTTCTTAATTATTAGAACGTCCTTACTGAACCACAGTTTATTTCGAAATGGCGACCTAGAAACGGCTTCAAAAAATTATTTAAAATATTTTTTCCTTTAATGTAAACACGATACTCAATAACAAAACTCAAGTAATACTTAACAAATGATAAACACGTCAAATACCCTTTCATTGAAGGAAAAATTTCAATATCCCCTAAATTTTTATTCTAAGTTCTAAGTGCTTGTAATTTTTGGTCATTCATAATCAGTGTTGTTCTTCTTCAAAGGATACAATAAATTTATCAGTCATACTTTTATAGTTGGAAAATCGTATTAATTCTTTTTGGGAATTATCAGTCCCGTTGTGTGGTTTATTTTTGAGTTAAAATATTTTCCCTTCGCTGTTGTTTTGCCTTCACGCCTGACCTTATTTAGTTATAATGGCAGTGCCAAACCACCATGTCATTTTTATAGTTTTTTTAGGGAGATTTCCGTATCGTGATCTGTGGCAGAATAATCGCCAAGTCTTGGAAACTTCCGGGCAGTGGCCTGCGAAACTAAAAAGAAACATCACAGAAAGGGACCAACTCGAAAGGTATCCATAATCCAACTCGAAAGGTAACTCGTAGCCACCCCCGGGCAAACATCTACAATTTTTTAAAAAAAAAAATTTGCAAGTTTAAAATCTATTTGGCACCTTGGCGATTGTAGTTGGCACGACAGATCACGATACGGAAATATCCCCGTTTTTTTTTCTTTATGAAGTAATTTTTAGGGGATACTTCTACATACATATTAATACAGAAAAAAGGTACGTTATTACCTATTTTTGTGTTACAAAATTGTTATAAATGTAAAGCATTCGTTTGGTAAAATTGGTCAAGTATTGTTTTTAGTTTATTGTATAATGACCCCTCATATTAAAACGTCCGTTTTCGTTCAGACCACGACTGTCTTAGTATCAAGCGATAACTCGACGTTTTTTAAAATTTTTTTTAAAACATAGTTCGGAAGAAGTTTTATTTTAATATTTTTTTACCAAATGTTGAATGATCCTTTTATTGAGATAATGTAACTATTTATTAAAATAAAATAATAAGAGAAAATTCTAATTAGAGAAAAATCTAACAAAAGAAAGAAGAAAGTTTTATTTCAGGAAATAATTAAGCAGTTTTAATATTTGCGACCACAAAATGGAAAACCCGTTTCGCATTTAATATTGTATCATTAATGCGAATAAATTTGCTTAATTTATATTTCTTCATTTCTTTTCTTCATTTAATTTTCTTAAATTTCAACATTAAAAAAAAAATCTTACAGCATAATATTTCATACGTCTCTAATGTTTAAAAATACATTCTCATTTTTCAGAGAGAAGAATAATATTATTTAAAGATATTTCATTGAATTTCTTATTCGCTCCCTGGACTTTAATATTCTTCTTTTCTAAAAATAAAAGTAAATGAGTTTAATAATATAAGCTTTTCTTTAATACATTTTTGTGCTTGGTGAAGCAGGAAAAATGTCTGAATTCATTCAAAAGGTACATTTTTTAAGAATTATTTTATGACTGAAAATGCAATAAGATCTTCTCATCAATAGAACTTCATTTCTTTTACGAAATAAACAAACTGTTTTCGTTTGGTATGGAGCCAAATGTTAAATCATTTCTTTCTGGACTGAAACTGAAGTAATTTAATGCGAAAAAGATTATTACTTTTTTTTTTAGTTATTACTAGAAGCTTTTCAAATTATTATTTTAAAATTATGGCTCATTTCTTCCAAATGCGCAGTAAATATGTTTTTATAGCTCTAGAAAGAAATTTTTTATGGCTGTTTTGATGTCCAGAGACATTTTGAGATGAAAAAAATAGCTTTGAAAGTATTTGATCTGTACAAGTTTTCTAATATTTAAACTAAAAAAAACATAGTTTGCAAAATATTTTTACTTTTAAGCATTTTAAAAAACTCCAATAAATATTTCATGTTCATGTATCGTTTTTGAGGAGCTAAAAGCAAATCAATGAATTATTAAGTACGGTCAAAAAATAATTATGCAGGTTCCGTTTTTTCGTTACCGTCGTTGAACATTCGACCCAATTTTCGGTTTACGACTATAAATGTTCATGAAATTTCACTATTGTGAATTATGTAACAAAATATAAAAATTATGGAATAATTATGTAACAATTTATAAAAATTGCAAATTATGTTTATCATATAAAACAGTTTGGCACAATAATTACTTGGATTAAGTACCTACGGAAAATAAAGAAATGCGTTTATAAAATGCTCTCAAAATACGGGATAAAAAGAAATACATATTTATTTTGTGCTTTATAAAATACACTTTAATATAATTTTTCATTTTTTACGGAAATGTCATTGCATAATTTTTTTTAATTCTTTAAAAACAGTTTCCTCTTATGATTAATGAAGTTCAGAAAGATGAAGTATTTGTTTCATATAAACTATTAGAAACTAAAAATAAAAATACTTGATTTATAATTTGCATAACTGCTATCGTTTTTAAAAATATTTTCCTTTCTTTATTAAATATAAATATTTATTTATACATTATATTTGTTATTTAATATTGTATAGTACATTTTCAAAAACAAAATAATAATAAAAAAACACATTATTTATATTAAATCATTAAGATTTTTATCGCTTTTTCATTTTAGTTGGCTATTGCAAAAAATAATTTTCGAAACTCAAACGCTGAATGAAAATTATCGCATTAACCAATCAAAACACGAAATAAAATAATTAAACGTCCACAAATGTTTTAAAGCTATACAGAGCTGCTTAAACAGAAAAGAGAAAAAACGATTCCAAATAAGAATTATGGTGGTGAAGTGTTTAAAAACTGTATTAGCTCAAAGTAAATTTAAAATATAATTAAGAGGTAAGTTACAAAATAAATGACTGATTACTAATGTTTGAATCTTAATTAAGGAAATGTAGTTATATTCTGATGATATTTCATGTTGATCACATATATGACACCACGACAGCATTCATGTCAAAGGCCTTCTGATTTTTTCACTAAATAGTCATAACAGAAAACGTGTGTTTAGAAAAATGGATGTAGTTCAAAATTAGCGTTTAAGAGAAGGGATACAATTTAATATGCGAGTTTGTCTAATGGATTTGGCTCAAAATGCATGTTTAAGCAGATAGAAATAACTGGGAGCTCGTGTTTCAAAAAACGAATACACACTGTGAAAAATAGCTATAAATTCTACATAAAAAAACTGTTTGAATACAATACAGTATTTTTTGTTTTAAATCTTTACTCGTACACTGCAAATTTTGTAAGCTATTTCTCAAAAATAATGTAGGTTTTAGAAAGTTTTCCTTATCCATGACGCATTTTGTGTCATATCTGGTTCTATTTTTGAGCTATGTTCAAAGTTCTATGTTTTGTCAAAGGTGCAATTTGAGTAATGCTTAGTTTCTATGTAACAATTATAAATTGTTTTGCATGTTATTGTGTTGTAAGTTATATGCTGTGTTAATATTTTAATCATGTCTTTTCCGCTCTATCCATTTTTTAAATGCACATTTCAAGCTACGCAATTTTTTTCAGCTTTGTCCATGCTAAAAGTTCATGGACGACGTGTAAGCCAGAGAAAAAATTTGGGATTTTAAATAAATTTTAAATAATTAAATAATATTTTCTATAATTAAATAATTAAATAATATTTTATATAATTAAATTTTAAATAATTAAATAATATTTCCATTTGGTTAAAGTAACTAAATAAAGAAATTTATGAAATTTTCAGAAACACCTCTAAAGTTGTTCACGGAAAAATGGGGTTGTTTTGTCATTAAATGGGTACTACTGATAATTAATATAGGGTTGCTTTTAATTGTCTGCCTCTTTCATTGAGCGACTTCAACTATCTTATTAATTATTTATTACAAATGTTAATTTTTGATTGTTTTGTATACTTAAGGAAGTTTTAAAGCAGTTTCTTGTACAACAAGACACACTTTTTTTGTTCATGTCTTCTGATTTACGAATGTATTACACAGGCCCTTAGCCACACAGGTTCGATGTTTCACACAGAAACACACTTCAACTAACTAATAATATAGTCACATAGACTCTTAATCACTAAGATTACCAGTTTCCCCTAGAAACAACTTCAACCGACTCACTCTTCATCCACATCGAGAAAGTTCCTTGCATTTCGTTAAGGAGAGCGACATCTGGCGTACTAACAGAGAGACTGTTGTCTCGTATGTTTCACACTTAATGGGTATCAGTAAAAGATAAATAGTGTTTTATAACTGATACTAATTAAAACGTTAAACTAGCGTTACCTAGGATAATAACGATGATAGTAAAAACAACATATTTCGAATATTATTTTAAATTTAAAATATTATTACATTAAAATTTTATTTTATGCATAGTTTTATATGTCATTAGTTATACTTTTGGAAACATTCAGTATATTTCATCTGATAGATCCGCACAGTCATAAAGCTTTTAATGTTCAAAATATTCATTAAAGCTTAATGGCTTGGAAATGATGATAAAATTTGAATGATAAATCACTCACAATAACAATATTTCTTGCTAGTTTCGTATATTCCTTCATCAATTCTATAAATATGCTATTCTGAGAGATTTTTTTAAAATTCAAAATAAAGTCTTCTCCATTAATTTTATTAAACCTTCTTTTTTTATTGATCATTATTTTTCAACAAAATCATTTTTATTTTGACCGAGACCATTCGTGTGCTAAATTTTGATTCAGATTTGGAGTGAATTGATTCGTTTTGGAAGACGCAGTAATGTGCTTTTTTAAATACGTATAAGACTAAGAATGTTTTTAATGCATTTTAATATCTATATTGAACAAAGTATATAAAATAATGATAAATCATAACATTCTTATGAAAGAACATTGTAAATTAATTTTTAATACTTCTTCCGGTGGAAAACAGTAATTAATAATTACTGAACAAACTATTCATTTTTATAATTTTTTTGTATTAAAAAATAAAAAGTTTAATTGAATTTTCAAATATTTTAATATAAAATGTTTAGACATTTTTCTTCCTGAAAACAATTTAAAAATGTCAGTTTATGCGTTTAACGTATAAACTGACATTTTTAAATAAATTGATTTTGAATAAATTGATTTTTTGTATTTAATGTCATATTTCTATTTTCATGTTCAATAACAATACTGTAAAAATTGTTGTTTAGTATCTCTTCGAATTCCATATTAAACAAACTAAAAATTAGTGTGTAAGAATACTATTATTCTAAATTAACACCAAATATACTTAAAATGGTGTAGTTAAATAAAATCACCAAAGCTGCAAAATGCTTACATTAAGCTCACGAGTACACTCACCATTCGCGAATTATTGTCACTTTCAAAAACTGATTTTGGCGCACTTTGTATATCAACAGCAGATTGTTTCCATTCAAGTACCAGATGGTGAGAATTTATTGTTATCCTGCCCGCTGCTTTTATGCGACAGAATTGTTCTCAGTTATAGTTTGTAAACTTACTATCACTATTTTATTTCCTTTACAATTTTTAAAAGATAGCATTTACTGCCGTTTTTTACATATTTCTTTAGAAAAGTTTCATTTGGGATAACTACAAGGCATAGAAAATGATGTCATTATAACTGGTGAATAAAATAACGTATGATTAAAAGGGTTTAAAAATTAAATTTTTTCATGTCCAGTTGACACATGCTGTTAATTACGTGTAATAAAAATACAAAAAACTATAACAAAAATACTTACTATACTATGAACAAACAAGGATTCATTTTGGGATAAAATTACTTATTTTATTTCAATCGTGTACGTTTTAATCTTAAGTATTTATATCAATATATTAATCTAAAGAAAAAAATTTAATTGAAAAATATGTCTGTTATATTTTTTATTATTATCCATGAAATACTCATTAGAAAGGTTTATAAATAAAATATTATTCGTAGTGATAATTATTTTAAAAACGGAAACCAGTTAAAAGTTACTGGAATTTTTAGATTTTAAAGATTTTCACGTCGTTAACTGGCACAAACTATTCTGACAATTTATTTTTATATTTCAGGAACAGATTAGTTAAGCACAAAAAAAATTTGTATCAAGCAAAAGTTTGTTTTGAAACAAAAGCATAAAATAAATGATTGATTAATGAATCTTTAATTTAAGAATAAAAATGTGACCATTAGTTTTCAAATACCTCAGAATTAATCTTAAAGAATAAATTATTCGATAAAATATGAAAGTAAGGCCTAAAATCTACCTGTTTCTATCCTTTGTAATATAAATTTTAAATTTAATAAATGAACAACCATAGACATCTAACAAGTAATTTCAGCAACAAAATTTTGTTGACTTAATTTGAAACACTGACGGGTAATTAGAACAGAAAGTTTTCTAACTCGTCGTCTGCGATTAATTATTAAAGCTAATATGCTTAAGAATAAATGGAGTGTGAAGCTTTCTCGTCAAAGCACCGATGATAAGATGTATGAATTTTGCTCATGCTTGTTATAAGAATTTCAATATTTAACAGAATTTAAGATTATAATATTTCCAGTAAAAAGAGTTGCCTTAATTTTTCATTAAATAAAGTAATTAAAGTTTTTTCCACTCTGTTTGTCCAAATTCGACGTTGGTTTTGAAATGCAATTTTTAATTATAATTCGATGAAATGATTTTGAAAGAAAATTAGTTTTTGTGAGGGAAAAATATGTTAGTTTTTTTTTACTCCAAGGAAAAGATAGATAACTTAATGAGCAAAAATTAAAAACTAGATTAATCTTACACTTCCTTTTTTCAATCGAAATAACGTATTGCTTTTAAAATGTAGATTGAAAATAGCTTTCCTTATGAAGAATTTACTCTTATTTGAAATGTATCATCAATTATTTTCAAGAATTTTTTGGAACACTTCATTAAGGGTGTTTGTGATACATTATTAAAAAAGAATTTAAGGGCACGTTTTGATTCTAAATTTGTTTCTAAAAAATCTAAAATTGTAATTTTGATTTTAATTTTACCATTTCGAAGAAAAAATGTCTTTATTTTAGCTTATTTTCTTTGTATGTTGCTATGAAATTTGAAACAATATAAATAATTCTGAAATTAAAATGACATATTTTCAACTTTTTTATTATTTTTTAAAGTACAAAACGAAATATAAATTTAAAAAGAATTTATATTTTTCCTACACAAAAATTGAAGTGAAATAATCTCGAATATGTTATATAATCGTCAATATATTAATCTAAAGAAAAAAAATTTAATTGAAAAATATGTCTGTTATATTTTTTATTATTATCTATGAAATACTCATTAGAAATATTTAGAAATAAAATATTATTCGTAGTGATAATTCTTTTAAAAACGGAAACCAGTTAAAAGCTATTGGAATTTTTAGATTTTAAAGATTTTCTTCTCTTTAAGTGTAACAATATTCTGATAATATTTTTTAATATTTCAGGAACAGATTAGTTAAACCCAAAAAAATAGCATCAAGCAAAAGTTTATTTAAAAAAAACATAAAATAAATTATTGATTGATTAATTTTCAATATAAGAATAAAGTATGAATATTAGTTTTCCTCAGAATTAATGTTAAAGAATAAATTATTCTGTAAAATATGAACATAAGTGCTAAAATCTACATGTTTCTTTCCTTTATAATATAAATTTTAAATTTAATAAATGAACCATAGACATCTAACAAGTAATTTAAACGACAAAATTTTGTTGACTTAATTTGAAACACTGACGGGTAATTAGAACAGAAAGTTTTCTAACTCGTTGTCTGCGATTAATTATTAAAGCTAATATGCTTAAGAATAAATGGAGTGTAAAGTTTTCTCGTCCAAAGCACCGATGATAAGATGAATGAATTTTGCTCATGCTTGTTATAAGAATTTCAATATTTAACAAAATTTAGGATTGTAATATTTCCAGTAAAAAGAAGTTGCTTTAATTCTTCATTAAATAAAGTAATTAAAGATTTTTCCACTATGTCTGTCCAAATTCGACGTTGGTTTTGAAATGCAATTTTTAATTATAATTCGATGAAACGATTTTGAAAGAAAATTAGTTTTGGCGATGGAAAAATATGTTTGATTTTTTTTACTCCAAGGAAAAGATAGATAACTTAATGAGCAAAAATTTAAAACTATATTAATCTTACACTTCCTTTTTTTCAATCGAAATTACGTATTGCTTTTAAAATATAGATTGAAAAATAGCTTTCCTTATGAAGAAATTACTCTTATTTGAAATGTATCATCAATTATTTTCAAGAGCTTTTTTGGAACACTTCATTAAGGGAGTTTTTACATTATTAAAAAAAATTTAAGTGCACGTTTTGTTTTACATTTTTGGACTATTGTGTTATACAATAAGTATACAAAATTTTTGCACGTTAAATCTCCATGTTCAATGTCCTCCATGTTCCCATAATAAATCAAAACCTCTGGGGGTACTGGATTAGAGATCGATCGTTCTCTGATTCAGGTCAAAATTACGATCTGTGGATGAATGAATGGGTCCGCCCTATAAACGAGTGCTACGTATGGTGTGGCGGAAGTCGAATTCTTGGCCATAGATGGCGCCACTGGACAACAAGAACAATCACACCCCCTCAGTCTAAACAGGCATACGTCAACAACAACAAAATTTTTATATAGTTTTTTATGAATAGTTGAATAGAAAATATTCTGTTCCTATCTTTATCTTTGTCTTGTTTTGAAGAAAATTTCCATACTTAAATATATTTTTAATATTGGTTGCAATAAGTTATAAAAAATTCAAAATTTTTCTAAAATTGCATAGTTTCGATTTGAATTTTTCCATTTCGAAGAAAAATGTCCTTATTTTAGTTTATTTTCTTTGTATGTTGCTATATAGTTTGAAACAATATAAATTCAAGAATTAAAATGACATATTTTCAGCTTTTTTATTATTTTTTTAAAGTACGAAACGAAATATAAATTTAAAAAGAATTTTAATTTTTCCTACTCAGAAATTGAAGTAAAGTAATCTCGAACATATGCATTCCAAATGTCATGCAGACGATAATGCGCATTCATGTAAAAATTCAAATGATTTGATAAATGTCATGTATTACAAATTTCATTCATTTAGTTCAGATAGATTGCCTTAAATTTGAAAACTAAACACACGCATGAAAGCACACACACTAACACGAGTATACGCATTTCAAATTTAATGCAGACGATAATTCATGTATAATTTCAAATCATTTGATAAATTTCATGTATACAAATTACAAATTTCATCCATTTAGGGTTGTGCTAAATTGCGTTAAATTTATGAAACAAGCAAAGAAAAAAATAAACAAAAACACACACGCATGCATGAAAAACATGATCAAAGAGAAAGGAGACTTTAGAGTTGCAGCCGTATATTTGGGATAAAACTAAAACCAATTCTTTGTTCTAGTTGAGAGATTACAATTTTCTCACCATCTAGAAAAAAATATTTACAATATTTTTTAAATATTTGAAAATTTTATTTTAGCAATTCAGCACAAAGTTTATATTGAAATTTTAGTATATAAGCTTTGTGCTGAATTGCTTTAAATTTATGAAACAAACGAACAAAAAAATAAACAAACACACACTCGTATTCATGAAAAACATGATCAAAGAGAAAGGAGCCTTTAGAGTTGCAGCGGTATATTTGGGATAAAACTGAAATCAATTCTTTGTTCTAGTTGAGAGATAACTACAATTTTTCACCACCTAGAAAAAAAATTACTTACAATATTCTTTCTGCATTTGTAATATTTGTATGTCCCTTTAATATTAAAATCAATTTTAATAAATAAAATATTAAGGTAAATCCCTTGTTTAGATATCTGTGAAAAATCGATGATATAAAGATGCTGTGCTGATGTTATTAAGAGCATATCTCAGGGTAATGTCCTTAAATATTCCAATCATTAGATTCAAATCTCTATACTCTCTCTAAGTCATTTCATGTTCTCATGAGCATTTAGATTCCATGATTTATTAAATTAATTAAAGCTTAGAATAGTTATTAGGATTGCACTCTATATGAGGGAGTAAATACTTACTTATCCAAATCAGTTTAAATATTTTAGGGATGAGTGAAGTTTCGATTAGTTCCATGACAAATAAAGGGCATTCACTTCATCTATATGAAGCTAACTCCATTTAGTATAACATCTCTAATGAAGCCAATTCTCAGCTCTGCTCAGCACTACTCTCGATGAGAAATGCTGTTTTAGCCCATGCAAGGGAATACGTTAGTTTCATTAAATATATACTATTCCATCAGAAATATTATAAATAAAATCAATAAGGTAAAATAATTTATGAAAGACTCTTTCAGTTAATAATGATGCGTTAATTTTGTTGGTAATAATTGATGCAGGATTACTTCGGTTCCATTAATCTTGCAATCGAAATTTCCATCACTTCCAAGATAGCTAGAATGCTCACATTTTAACCAAGACTCCTTGTCTCATGACAAAGGTTTAAACATGCTGGTTTTCATCATATTTTAACAGATACAAGCAGAGTTTGTCGTCATTGTATCACTAAATCGAATTTATGGTCAATCAAAATTACAATGTTTTCAACATTAGCTAGATCACTCATATTTTAACTGTAGGATAATATCATGAATTTCGATTACTTTCTCTTCGTTTAAAACAGAATTTATCGTCATACTGTCGCCTATTATGAAATATTGCGACCACATAAAGGATGCATATCTACTCCAACCGCGTTCATTTGTGCAAGTTTCAATCAATTTCTGACTTCTGCAAGTGGAATTTATCGTCATACCATCACATAAAAATTATCGCCAAAAACAATTTCAACCCGCTGAAGTGATCAAATCTTAACCTGAATTCTGTGTGTAAAGTTTCATTAGTTTCCCGATCACTACGAACATAATTTATCACTATATTATAGCTAAATAGAATGCATCGTCAAGCTAAAAGATAATGTCGAACTAGAGAATGTCTTACCTAATCATTTAATTTGGGCGCTAAATATAGAAATTATATAGTGGAAGGAAGAAGAATATAAAAAGTACAGTACCAGTCTTTTTGAAACAGCAACTTACAACTCTCTGCAAGTTAGAAGGAAAGGTGAAGTTTTAAGCAAACTGTTGGAGTCATCTAACTTAAACCGTCACTAAGGTTTAACCCTTCAACACTCAATTTTTATAAGTATTTTTTAGCATTTTAAACGACAGAGAGGTGTCTAGCTGTGTACGTAACTGTGTCTAATAACCTCGAATACTGGTTACAATCGACAAGTGTTAAATCTTTCGTAGAAAACAAGCATGGGGTATTGATTGTACAGCCAGAGATATTTTTTTAATCATCCTGGTAAATTATATACTTCAGCCAATCTGTTTTGACTCTAATTCCAGAGCACTTTTCCGAATCGAGATTATTGAGCGAGTAATTTGAGTTTATGGCATTTCGGTTAATCGCCTCTTTGCGTCTTCTTAAAAAAAGCATGACAAAATTCGTTCTATTATAATTAGAGTAACAATGTTTGTGATGAGAACATTTTAATTTGACAACTTTAAAACTCTGTTCATTGTTGTTGCAATGCTACAAATTTTGCCATGCTAACATTACACAATATTTCAAATTCTCATAACCTGCTATTTTATAATTTTAGAACCGTCGTAGAACAGTTGAAAGTTTGGGTTTACGACCACTAATGTTCCACTCCGAAGCCTTGCAATTTTGAACCCAATACAGAAGACAAGGGAACTCCTGGACAAAGTATTGGGCGAAATTCGGCTTCGAGGAGGAATTTCTGATGGAACTAAATTCGCGTTAAATGGAGAGGAAAACCATGAAATCTTTCAATGGTTAACGTGATCGCTGAGGAACTCTAACCCATGATCCGTCTACCACTGAGGATATTTTACGTCAGTAGGGGAGAGTGGGGTCAATTGTAACAGGGTACGATTGTAACAGAGCAAAAATTTCAAGTGTCGGGTTCTAGATTTGATTCCTAGGTGGCGCACAAGGTGTATTTAATAAGTCTACATGTACACACCTGCTGGCAACCATTTTTATGTACTTTTGAAAGAGTTACATCACAAAAGATATTTTCACGCTACGTAAGTACTTTTTTTGGTGTTAGAATATTATATTGTAACAAAGTAATTTTATTTAAACAAATAAAAATTATTAACCGAATATGTAAGTGAACACCTTAATTAACATTTCAATAAAAAAATTAGTTTTGTTAATTAACTAGCATTGTTTTTAACAAATGAAGCTGAAATGGCGTCATGAGGACGTTTGTAACAATAAGTAAAGGGGCGATTGTAACAGCTGAAAATAAATAATCTTATGTTTACAAACCATTACTTAACTCTTTAAGAACCACCAATAGTTTCCTATATTATTCATATTATGTTGCATGTGCATTATGTTATTTGTTCCCTTTCACAGCATAAATTAAAATTTTTAACCCCTTAAAGTTAAAAGTTTAACCCTTTAGGTCTCTGCTCATAATTATTTTTGCTATTTTTCCTCCTAAAATATCACTACTATTTTGATCAATAAAAAAATATATCACAACTATGATAATATGTATAATTGACTATGTTTTAGTTGAATTTATGAACTGTTACAATTGACCCAGTAAGTGGGGACAATTGTAACAACTGCACGACTGTCAAAAATTGTTAATAACTAATATAATAACATTTAAAATAAGGTATATATTTATTTTCTAGTAGAGGATAGTCTACTTTATTCGTCTGTCAATTAATACTAATAATATATTGGATTTTTGTTAGTTAAAAATAGTTAAGTAAAAAATGTTACAATTGACCCCACTCTCCCCTACTGTGGTCGATGCCAGACGGGTGCAGAATTCGTTTTGATTAGCCATCGCTGGGATTCACACCCGGCCACCATTACTACGAGGAAGATTGTGTTGCTGTTACATCTGAGAACACATGACAGCACTCACCACTAAAATTAATACACTTAACTTTGCTTAGAACATAGAAACAACTGATTAAGAATACTACACAACACCTACTACACATTACCTAATAGCAAGGCATTCAAATTTGCGCACACAGGCAAGCGTGTATTGTCTGTTATTTAGGGAGTCAGATGCCCAGCAATTGATCCAATCGCAGCAATTGATCTCACATTCATTTATGCAGATGCATTTACACGCCTCACAACATACCTTATGTTGTTTCGGCTGAATTAATAGCAAGACCAACTAAAAATTTGTATTTTAAGGAAAGAAAGTGTATTACAAGGAAAACTATCAATTTTGTAGAGTATTTCACGATGTAAAAACAGCTACTTAATAATTTAAAAAGCTCATAACATTGCTTAATAATTTAAAAAGCAATTATCATTGCGTACTACTGCAAAAATAACTCTATGAGACGCATTCAGGTGGAAAAATTGATCAAGGGAGACAAATATTGTGATAGATTGAGTGAGTGGTCACCATCTTGAATTTCGAGCTTCCAGTTCAAGGCTTGCGGGTGCCACCATCGAAATTTATTTTCAGTCCATCCGGATTAGTAAAATCACTCATTTGGCAGAATGTTACCCAAGATGCTTTTAACTGTCTCCTTTTGTGAAAAATGAACCGGAGTACTATTTTTTTTGGATACTATCAATTCGAAATATTTATTAAGATATTATCTACTGTTGTAATTTCATCTTTCTTATTCAAACTTCTAAGTCTTTCAACAACGAAAATTTTGAAAAGATGTTTTTTCCCCATTTGTACTTCAAAACCTATGTTTTTAAAGAAATGTATGTCTTTTATTATTATTTTTCTTTTTTTCATCTTGCAATTTTTTTTATCAGTAGAACTTTTTCCTAATTTTATTTTATATAACGGTTAAGCTTTCATATTACTATTTCGTGTGTGTAATGTTACATTTTACAAAAAATTTAGCATGAAATTTTTCCCACACATTTACTTATGAATAGTGAAAAATATATTTATATGGGACAAATAAATCAGTGACATGGGGAGAACTTATTATCACATTAAGTATTTTGTGCAGAAAATATTTGTACCCGTCACTAATTGTCATTCCAAGAATAGTGATGTAACAATTTTAGAATATATTTCAATGATTGTCAAAAATTGTTTATTAGCTAAGCAAAACTCAAAGACATTGCGTGAAAACAAAAATTAGATAATATAATTTTAACCATCACTCTTTATTTAAATAACTCGTATAAACTTGTAAAACCTTTCATAAATACCATATTATTTTTCAGCATGATCAAAAACCAAATATTCACAACGAAAACTTTAAGCTTTCTTTTTAAAAGAGAAAGGAAACCAAGACAGAATTATTAAGCATTTTAAAGAGTTAACTTTATCATATCAACATAAAACATTCCTTTTAATTTACGCTTCAGATAAATTGCACTGCTTAGCTTGCAAATATATATTTATTACATGCAATTTACTATACAATTATTTATAATCATTGCCATTAAATAAATAATTAATTCAAATAATATAATGCAATAATTTACAATATAATTATTTTAGACTTATTAAGCTAATTTTTTCCAATCTGCTAAAAACGAAAGAAGGAATGATCTGCAACTTCAATAATGATCACAGCGAGTTCTGTAATTCATTTTAAATAACAAATCCAGAGATGATCTTTATTTATAAACGTATTTTGACAGAGAAGTGTGATGGAATGATATAATTATCATTAATTAGGCCATTTATCTTGCAGAGTGGGGGAACTGTCACCGGGAGAACAGGTCTGGTTTGTGGTCAGAACACTTACATTTAAAGCATATTTAATGAGAAGGATATAATGGCGTGTTAGGACTTGATGGTAGCAAAATGCTTAATGATGCAAAGAATGGTGCGCCACAGATTTCATGATATTCAGACCTAAATCAATCACTCCATATTTAGACGGGCACTGTGTCACTTGTGTTAAGTTCCGCGTAAAGTAATGTAGCTCTAGTTCTTCAGATTTAACTTTAGTCCTAGTAAAAGCTAATAGAATAGTTTCTAATAACTATAATGTTAAAGCAATTAATTATTTGACATTAATTATTAATTATTGTAAAAGCAATTAATTATTTGACAATAAAATAACAGTTAATTCATTTTTACAAAGAGCAGGTGTATACATTTTCATTCTTCTCATTTTTCAATAAAAGTAACGGCTAAGAAGTATCTGTTTAAAATTTTATAAAGTTAATTTAGACAAATTCGCAATTTTTGCTTCATTGAAAATCAAATCTTTAATTTCTTTTTACACCATTATACGTTAAGGCTAAAGTAAAAAGCAGTAACGGGGGTGGGGAGGATGTGATTTTTATAAAACACAAGCATATTAGAAGGAATTCAGACTTACTTATTTTTGCTGACAAGGAGAGAAAGGGTCAAATATCACCAAAAAAAAAACATTCTTTCCTAACATTAGAGCAGCCTTTTTATGTATTATAAATTTTTGAATGAAGTATAATATGTTTGAAATATAGTAGTTAAGGCTTAAATTCTATTTTCGCTTACTGAAAAAGAATAAATGCTGTCAGCGAGAAGTTAGGATAGTCAGAATTAAATAGAAACATAAAATTGTAGTTTTTATATTAAATAAATAAAGCAAGAGAACTTAATATACACAATCAATTTATTTATAGGGCAGTAGCTAATTTTATTTCTTTTAACTAAATAGAAATTGTTCGCAACAGCTTTAAAAAAGCCTTTGTTAAAGATAAAATTATCTAGATTTCATAATCTTAAGAAAATTAATCCAATTAAATAAGTCAAATTAAGTGCAATAAAATTTTTTTTAAAAAACTGTAATTCAACAGAAGACGCAAGTTAGAGTTTACGGTTACCAATGTTCAACTGCATAGCCTTGTAATTTTGAACCCAATCCAGAAAACAGGAGAACTCCTGGATCAAGTATTGGGAGAAATTTGTCTTCGTGGAGGATCTTTTGATTGAACCAATCCGCATATGCGTCACATGGAGAGGAAAACCTCGAAGCCTCCCACGGCCAGCCTGACAACAAGGGGACTCTAACCCATGATTCGTCTACAAGTGAGAATATTTTTAGTCACTACTGTAGTTGGTGTGGCCCGGGTGCGGAATTCGTATCGATCAGCCATCTCTGGGATTTGAACCCGATCACTTCATTGAGGGGCAAGCACTCTATCCCCTGTGCCAACACAGCTCTTAACTTTATATTTTTATATAATTATCATAAAAGCTAACTAACTCTTAATTTTATGTAAAAAATAATTTGAGTAATTAAGATCAATTTTAAAGGACCAGAAAAAACGAATACATGCTTTACTTTGAGAGTCCGTTTGACTTTGAGATTCCACCAATAATAATCCCTTGTCGATGACTCCATATCGACCACAACTCTTTATATAATATAGGTTTCGTTTTCCTTTGATAAATTTTGACTCTCGACCAATCAGAATGCTGTAACTCAACGACCATCATCTGATTTCATCAGTTTATCAGTCTGATTGTAACGATCAATCAGAATGATTAACTAACTAAGTTAGATATAGGAACTTTAGCGTATATCAGTTCAGTATGTACTAGTAAAGTTTGTAGTGGTAATATTAAGAATCCGTTATCATTCTAGAGCTAGAATCGTACTGAAAACAATGTGATACAGGTTTATGAAATACTGATTCTGATAAAATATTGAATCTTATTTGATACTAGTTTGTTAACTCTTTCTTTAACAGCAAACATCGCTTGAAATTTTAGTCAGACACTTCATTGGCAAGTGAGATCTCAGACAGTCCAGATATCGAAGGCAAAAAGGAATCGTTATACTTTAGCTCTTTGTTTAAAGAGTTGTGGTTGATAAACGTTTAAAAGCAATTAGTTTTACGTTTCTAGTTGCTTATAATATTTTCTGAATTAATGTTTGCAGCTTGGCTACATGGCATCAGCTTGTTTGCAGCTTGGAGCTTGGCTACAAAGAAATTTTAACAAAGATTTCAGTATGATACTGAATTCGAAATGATATCGAAACCAGAGTCAAACTGTAAACGGTGTTTCATAAACCGGTATAATTTTCCCCCATCAAGAAATTCTGTCCAATACGTAATTTAATTATTAATTTCAGAAATAAGAAATGTGGTATTGTTTTATTTATATGTTTTTGTCTTTCTTTTACAAAAGGCATAACATGTCATACAATATTTAAACTTGGCACTTGTACATTTTGTTGATTTTTTCAATGTCAGATTTTGCCATCTTTGTTTTATAATTAGCATTTGTAAGAACCACGCCCTCTTGTAAGGGCACAATAGTATCGTTGCCATTTTTGGACCATGCCGTGCTTTCATAAATCATGATGGAGTCGTAATCAAATTGAGTGTACAAAACTTCCATTCGTTTTAATACTTTTTGAAAGTTATGTTGCTCATCTGAAAAAAAGAAGATATTATTAAACAAAAAAAAATTAATTTTCTACTGAATTTAGGGTATTAAAAATTTACTTCCTTACCAGATAAAATAGTGAGAACAGGGTACAATGATGTTTACAAAAGAAATCGATTTGTTAAAAATGAAGGTGAGTAGTTCAGTGCGTTCGAAAATCTTTCATCCGTGAAGCTCACAGCGAAAGCAGATAATTTTATTAATATTACTTCTATTTGTGTTAAACATTACAGCAGTTGGGTGGAATATACATGTGGCGTAATTATAAATTAATTTTCCTATAATTTTTTTTGAATAATGTTACCCTTTAATTCAGAGGAAAATTGGGGCTACTTAGCCCACCTTTCAATAACTCTCACAGAGTATCAAAATGCGATAGACTCAAGTACTGAATAAAATTCTGACCTTTTTGCCTGGGTGGAATATACATGTGGAGTAATTATAAGTTAATTTTCCTACATTTTTTTTGAATAATGTTACCCTTTGTTTCATAAGAAAATTGAGGCTACTTAGTCTACCTTTCAATAACTATCACAGAGTATCAAAATGCGATAGACTCAAGTACTGAATAAAATTTTGACTTTTCTGCCTGGGTGGAATATACATGTGGCGTAATTATAAGTTAATTTTCCCATATTATTTTTTGAATAATGTTACCCTTTGATTCATAAGAAAATTGGGACTACTTAGTCTACCTTTCAATAACTCTCACAGAGTATCAAAATGCGATAGACACAAGTACTGAATAAAATTCTGACCTTTCTGCCTGGGTGGAATATACATGTGGCGTAATTATAAATTAATTTTCCTATATTTTTTTGGATAATGTTACCCTTTGATTCATAAGAAAATTGGGGCTACTTAGCCCACCTTTTAATAACTCTCACAGAGTATCAAAATGCGATAGACTCAAGTACTGAATAAAATTCTGACCCTTCTGCTCATGTTCAATTAGTTCGTTCAGATGAAAAATGTAAGATTAAAAAGGAATAAAATATTAAATTTGATAAAAATTTCGTACTTATGAAATTTCTTGGGAAAAAGAACTTTTAAAGAATTACTTGGCAAAATTTTCAACATTTGTGTCGATGATTGATTGAATGATTATTTCATGTTCCTTATTTCATTTCATTTATTCATTATTTCATTTTCATTCACCAGCGTTTATCTAACCATCATTATTTCCAAAATTTTATCTCCAAGGAAATGACATGGCAAATTCTTTTTTGAAGTTCACGTCTTGTGACTTTTTTTAAACAGCGTAGAGGACAGTTGGCTAAATCGTACCACCTTCGATTTCAAAAGAGGTTTTGAGTAAAGAACGTTCTATCGGAAAAATCAGAAAGGTTTTATTCACATGGATATCTATGTCGAAGAGCCAAGTCACTTTGCACTTGCTCCCCTTAATTGCTCCTCGTATGCAGTCTATATCATACTACTCAAGTTCAACGTTTCAACTTTATCTACTAAACAGGTCTTTTTTTTAAACCTTTTAAGCTGTACAGCCCGTTAACTGTCTAAAAGAGACTGAGAATTATTTTTAGAATAACTTTCACAAAATACCCAAATTTCTAATTTAGTTAATGAGACTTATAATAAAACTACAGTATTCATAACTCAATTTAAAAGGATTTCACTATTTTGGTGCATCAATATTTTATCAAACTTACTATTTGGTAAAATTTTCAAACTATACGGGAATCAATTGGTGAGACGAGACTAATTCAATAAATTCAATGAGATTTATTATCTTTACGATGAAATTCAATCATTTTTTGTTCCCAGATGAGAGAAAGTGATGTGAAACATCTAAGGGATGAACCTTCTGGTAAGTCAAGTAATGATCTAGTAATTATTGGTTGGTAATTTGATTTGATAGACTGATTTGTCCCAGCACCATGAAACTAATTTCCCCATTTCTGAAAAGGAACCGTTGTTGTTGTTGTAGTTCATTTACGTCGCACTAGAGCTGCACAATGGGCTATTGACGACAGTCTGGGAAACATCCCTAAGGATGATCCGAAGACATGTCATCACAATTTTGATCCTCTGCAGAAGGGATGGCATCCCCGCTTCGGTAGCCCGACGACCTGCACGCGAAAGGTTGGTTATAGACTGCAAAAAGATGTAGTTTTAAGAGGATGTAGTCATAACGCGTGAGATACTTTTCATAGCAAATTATCTTTCACCTCCATAACTAATTTAAAATTTAAAGTACAGAAAAAAGTGAGTTCAGACAAACTTGGAGTAAACCATGACGTTTCACATACTGAAGAAAATTTTAAAATATCAAAATGAAAACAACTTACGAGAAGATAACCTAAGATTACGCAATGGGAAAGTTCTCCTCCAATAATTTATTTGCCTTTTGATATTTAGAAATTATTTTTTCAGAAATTGAAAATTCCTGGCTTACTCTAGGTTTGCCTGATCTCACATTTTCTTTCGTTTAAATTTTTAACTAGCAATGCAAATGAAAGACAATTTGAAAAGAAAGGTTTCTCCTGTAATATGATGTCCTCTTAGGAAGCAGTTCTTGTAAGAGTCAGGCTTTGTAGCAAGTAACATCATGTTCCATTAACAGTTTAGAGGCTTATAATACTGTTACTATGCGTGTAACAGTTAAAAAATGTAACATCTCATTTCTTATTATGGTATTAAACAATTTTATAGGTCTACTCTAAGTAATTGTAATTTGGTATGTACTCTAAGTTAATTGTAATTTGAAGAGTCTTACGATCTTTTACATTCTCCAAGTGGATCTTAACATAATCATCTCTGTCAGACCTGTTATGTTCGTGATAGAATCCAACTGCATGCATCAATTCATGCATTATTGTCCCTACACGATGGCATCCTTTTCCAAGAGATACGGGTTGTGGTTGTTGTTCGCGATACTGTTTTCCAACATAAGAGGTACATCTAAATAAAAAAAATTACAGGTTCAGAACCACATCTATTTAATGAATTGAAGGCTCAAGTTTCTTCTATCTCTGTTCATCAACGAGTTTGATAGCTTCTGCTTCATCGTTATTTATTAATTAAGAAGCAATATTTTTCGAGAAAGCAAAGAAAATTTTATTAAGGAAATGTATAAGTATCATAAATGCATCTAAAAATATTTCGTTGTTGTTGTTGTGGTTGGTTCTAATGCCACTGGCCAATACCAGCAAGCCTGAATGGTGAAACCAAGCAAATTTTAGTCAGAGAGTGCGTTTCATGTTCTTCAGTGGCTAATCTATGGCCAAGAGTACAACTTCAGACACACACACGTCGCAGACTGTTTATAGGACAGACCCGTACATACATCCATTCATTCATCTACAGATAGCAATTTTGACCTGAACCAGGGAACTATCAATCTCCAATGCAGTAATCCCAGAGGTATGATTTGTTAAGGAAACTTGGAATACTTTGTGACCAGGCAGATTTAATGTGCACCAGTCACCATTTACTACACGGGGAATCTGTGACCAGCGGGGATCGAACTAACGATCTCTTAGACATGGGTCGAATGCCTTACCAACCTCAGTATGTTAATCGTAATGAAATGATCAATAATCAGAATTGAAAAACAAGCAATTATTTTTGAAGAAAACCCCCCTCTGGAATACAGATTTTGTATTCTTATGTTTATTAGTTTAATTTGGAAAATCTCAATGGCAAAACAGAAACAAATTCACGCTGTTTCGTATTCGATTATAAACAATTTATTGACGATATCGAAAGTAAGCCAATACTATAAGCAAAAACAGTTTACGAATGGTGTGAATGCGCTAGATCTTGGTGCATTCATCTTACATTATTACATTGAGTTAAGAATTAAAGACACGCTTTAAAATATATACGAAAGCTTGATTTTGTGTTCACTTAATATAAAGTGTTTTTCCCCGCAATATTCTTGGTTCTTTAACGTCAAATTATGACACTTTTTTAAGAGGAAGCAAACTTTTTAAACTTTGTACGCATTGTTTGGTTTGTTAGGTGTATGTATATATATATATATATATATATATAT
>NC_092210.1:54826170-54898254 GCF_043381705.1 Parasteatoda tepidariorum | reverse complement strand
TTTTACTATATATATATATATATATATATATAAGCAAGCAAATTTCTAACGGTAAAATTTCTTTTACTAAACTTTTTTCTTTACAACGCTTAAAAAAGTACTAAACATTTAGAAAAAATTGAAAATATTTTTTTCAACAAATTATAAGAAACGGAAAGCATAAAAATTTAAAAATAATAAGAAAAACATATTAGATATATGTACCCAAATCCGTCATGTATCCGTATGTAATCCTTTTGTTTAGTTCTCGGAACAAATCTCACACAGGTTTTTCTATGAAAATATGCAAACGCCTCGTTAAGGCCTTTTCTCTTTCTATCTGTAATTGTACAATGACAACGAAGATATAAAAATTTAATAAAAGAGAGCTAAACATACACGAATAAGTTTTTAAATGAGTACGTAAAAAATAATTTTACTTTTGTTAAATCTTTTGTTAATTTGTTAAAGCAAAACATTTAGTAACTGCCGTTGGAAGTAGATTGAAACTTGATGATAGAAGTTCATTATAAAAGTTCGTTATAAAAGTGACGCCTCTTACGTTTTTCGATTCATATCTTGCAAAAATAAAATTATTTTCTCATTTTTGGACAATTTAAAAAACATTGTTTTTGATTTTTTTTATCACTGCTATTTTCTGAGTTTGCCTCTTTGTTTACGTCATAAAGTAGACAAAATTTAGATTGACAATTAATTCTTTTGAATGGCAATTTAACAATGTAGCGAGCGTAACTTTAATTAACTTTGTGGTTGTAACCTTAACTGTTTGAACAGCCTCGTGAACTCCTCAGTTTGGTGGATGACATCGTCAGAATGAGGCGTTCAGTTTTTTCACCTATCTCTTAATTTCACTCTATTTTGTTCCTTTCTTTTAAATATTCCATTTGAGTTTATTTTTTTTCAAATTTCATTTTAATACTTTTGTCTATTAAATAAATCTTTCACTCAAATGCAGGAAAATTTGTTTCCGTTTATTTCTTGTTTTGTGCCTTTTAAAATTTAAGATACCAAAGCGGGTACAAATTTGCACCCAAAGTGGGGCCCGGTCCTGTTAACTAGTAATCCTTCCAACTCCATTACTTTGTCAACATTTAGTTGTGATAAAACTGCATGGTTAGTCTGGAAATAATAATAAATACGTTCTTAGTCTAAGGATATATTAGTTTTTATTTATAAAATATCTTGACGAACATTCCTTGTTCTACTATATTTAATTTAAAACTGATATGTGGTATCCATATTTTATCAAAACGATCACAACATTAAGTTTGCATTGAATGGAGAGAAAAAGATTTAAGTTTTTATCGCCATCTACACAGAGTTCCAAAACATATTTGAGGCAGAAAGTTGTGAAAATTTTGATTGACGTTAACTTTTCATTTTGTAACAATAAATTTTACAGTAAACAGAAAACTATTGCAACTTGTATTCCCACGAGACATGAAACGGTAAAAGAGAATGAAGTGCTTTAGTTACTTGAAAAGCTTTCGAAGTTTATAGGTGAGAATTTACTTTTGTAAAGATACGTATTGAACAAGGTGTTGTTCGAATAAAAATAGACTATTGATAGATTGAGGGATCAGTGTCAACAGTATGTAATTTTCAAAAATATGAACATTATTTTATAATAATATCTGGTAAATGATGCAATATCGTAAAGCGGGTATAGTTCTGTTTTAAATTATCCTAGTTCTCCGTAACTTCAATTATTAATGATCTCTTTTTTAATTATTCTTGACCTAAGTTTAATTATTAAGAACCTCTTTTACCCTTTTACTGTTTTACTGACCATTTTTATGTAACAGTGTTATATTTTACCTAACAGTGGTTGATTTTCTCCTTATTCTTATATTAGCACTAAAATGACAGTGACTGTCATTGTGATTTCGTTTTTCACCTTGAATATTGTTATAAACATATTTAAAAAGCTTACAAATTTTGAACTAAAAATTGAGGTCACTTGTTTCGAAGCCCAATCATACAAACATATCAAATTTATTTCTAAAATAAGGGGGGGGGGATAAATAATTGAAAATGTCCTCCAATAATAATTTAATGTCTAAACAAATAACTAGTATGGCCATAAAATTAAGCCGTGAAAATTTACTTCGGGTTTTCGGTTTGAGTTAACTTAAGCCAGAATATGCCATGTTAAATAATATAGCATGAAAAATATTATCGTTTGTAACTAGGTGAGATACGTTTATGCTTTTTGAAAGTTTTATAATATTTGTATAGAAATTTCTTTTTCTAGAGAAGGATTAAGTTCTTTCTCCGTGAAATGGCTTTGCATCTTTCAAGTGGAGTGCTCTCTTCCCTGAACAACACCTACCTTGTCACTGACTCACATAGTTCAGTTGAAATTTTTAGACCATTGAAAAGACATGATTGTCTTTGTGTCCACCTTTTTCGTTTAAACATTGTTGATTCTCCTATATGATCTCTTTGTGTGACAAGCTTGGGTTTGACTGATTTATATTTGGGCTTTTGTCCAGCACTGTCTTCTTTCTCTAGTCAAATTGGAATGCCCATGGTCTAAAGGCTTAGTGACCATTACTATCATTTATTAAATAAATAAAAATATTTTTTGCATAAATGGTTGAAATAAAAACTCAATTATTGCCCTTTTCCTTGCTGACTTATAGAATTTAACTGCAGATAAATTAAAATTCGCTGAGGAACGTGGAATGGGGGTTCTCCTTTAACTTAAATGGCTATAACTTGTAAATGCTTGTAATGGCTATTTTCGTAATGGCTTATAAGGGCTTGCAATGGCTATATTTGAGGTAACCCTCTCCAGTCTTAAAAATTGAGTCCTAGAACATGAAGATACGATCACTAGATCCCAATTTACTCGAGGTGGTTTGTTTATTTTTTGCACTGTACTTAACTTTTAACAAGTATTTAAAAATTGCCTTTTAAGGGGTTACTTATACTAAGAAAATACTGAGAAAATTAACTAATTAAGGCATACTAAGACTGAGAAAATTAACTAATTAGGGAATACTAAGACGATAAGGTTACAAAATATTGTTTTTTACTGCGTTAGTTTATATTGGTAGGCTTAACTAAGCTAATTTTTGTTTTTTATGCAATGAAATGCTTTAGTATAAAACAAAGGTAAAATAGAGTTAATGATTAAAATTTAGCATTAAATAAAAACTAATTCCTACCATCAATATCCTCTGCTATTACATATGGTATTGTTGCATTGCGCCACTTGTACTCTTTTCCTCGTATACCACCTCTGTCTGCATTCTGAAATTGAAATGATATAGTTACTTTTTTTTCTTTTTTTATGCTTTTGTATTTATATAATTCGCTTTGGCTTTATTAATACTATATTAAAAAGCACAATTTTTGTACATATAATCATGTGAGATGATGTTATCATTTTCTTTCAGTATTATTGTTAAGTTTTCTAATTTAATATTTCTTTTAATTTTTCTTTAATTGTTTAATTATTTTTAATTTAAAAATTTTTTTTTTGTTGTTTCTTTTCTTGTTTTAATTATGTATATATATATATAGTTCTTTTTATTCTACCAATAATCCATTATTTATTTAATGTTTTGGTTATATTTAAGTGAAATATGAGTGAAATTGTTTTTTTGAATAATATATTTGTTCTAATAATTACGTACATATTGAATAAATTATGAAACACAAATGCGCTTCTAAAAACTGCATTGCCATCGAAGTTTGCAATTCAAAGTAAAATAACTGAATTCAACAATATTTATTACTTTGAGATTATCTTGAAATAATATTTACTAGGCCCTCCTTTCAGTAGGAGTAACTGCTTCCGGCTTAATCTCACTTGCCATTCTTCCTACTTTTTTTCGCAGATCTTTTCGTATATAACATTGATAACATTTTCTCAAATTTAAATTCAATACATATTTTTATACCATTTTCGGTAACTTTCAATTTTAATAACTCAGCTTTAGGTATTGTACTTTTAAGTAAAAACAGTTATTCAATCAGGTAAGAATGCTTAGTTTTTTATCACTATAGCTCTGAAAACTGAGGCATAAACTTTATGAATTAATCGAGTATTTAAAAGTTTGAACAAGTTTGTATAGAAACTACTTTTTATTCTCATTTCATAATAAGATCAAATTTTAAATATTTGAAGCTTTCTGCTTGAAGAAATTTGTTTTTTTCTCAAAGGAAACAAGAAAAAAAAACAGTTGGGTCGAGAGTTTTTTAAGACATCCATAATTTCAGTTAATAGTACAATTTTCTTTTTAATCATAATTTTTCAGCAAAATTTTCAATTTTTTTGAAATTTTTTGCTCTGAATTGATGAAAGAAATTTTGTTTCATTTGAAAATGTAAAAAGATTTGAAATACCTCTATCAAAATCTACTTACGAACATTTCGTTAACTCCAAGCATATCTCCATCAAATAAATCTGGATTTCTCATGGCTGCAATTGTTTCTGAAAAACATAAATTAAAATTTTTTATTAAGAATTATTTTCATAATTTTCAATGCATAACTTCGAAAAAACAGAAAAAAACAGGTAGATTTTATGCTAACCGTTTGTAACTGCTTGTAGCTATGTAATTATACTAATTATGCTAACTAGTTACATGCTTGGTTGTTTTGTACCTATGACAACTGATTATAATTGAACTTCTACAGACAAATTAATTTATTAATATTTGAGAAACAAGTACGGAGCTCAAACTATCTAGTATAACACAAAAAGCTGAAGTAAAAATAGATCAAGCTTGCTGTTATATTTCCCCACCTCTCTTCGTCCATCCATCAGACTTCCCTATATTACGGGCTTCTCTTTTTTGGCGATGTTGGCGGAAAAAAGGGCACCATGTGACACTTTTGAGACAAGTTTGCTTTCCTGGTAGACTCGTGTTTTGTATTTAAAAAGGCAATGTAGGAAAGTTAAATTCAGAAGTGTTATGATAATCAAAACAGTAAAATACTGGATAATTTTTCAACACTTTTCTAGATTAGCAATTATTTTACAATTCCAGTTTTTTGATGTGTATAAACTGTATTGTTTGCATTCAAAAATAAAATATATGGGAAAATGAGTTTTTGTAATAGTTTAAAAAGAATAAAAGTGTATCTTTTGATTACACTTATTTTTTCATTAGTTGATTCATTAGTTTTCAGAAATATCTCACGTTATTTTGCAACAGACCTGCATGATATATTTTTAATTGGCTTACCAATATTAATGTTAAAAAAAAACTCATTTAAATTTTCTCTGACATGAATTTTACAACCGTTCTCCAGATTGCCAAACAATATATATCTTTTTAAATATTAGAATTTTTGAAAATATTTACTAGAAATGATTTTAAACATGTCAAGGTGTCGAAAAAAAATTGGAAATTAAAAAAATCTGCATACTCTTGAAAAAACTTTAAAGAAATAAATCTGTTTCCATCTTTTAAATTTTTTTTATTTTATTTAACTTTTACAACTGTGATGATAAGGATAGCCAACATTATCCCCTTCGCTTACGGCAGGAACAATAAGTGGATCAGAATTGCTTCATCATACTGAGCTCCGTAAGCAAAAGTTTAATAACGCTGCTATTATTCATAATTTTTTCATGAAATTATTGCAATCAAAAAAGAGCAGACGATTTCAATTAAAAAAAAATTGACAATTTCATATAAGAACTTATAATTAAAAGTTAAAAAGCTTTGTCTTAATTTTGTATTTCATAACCCCTCTTCTCTCTAGGCAAATGTATTTTATTAACTATATTAATTCAAAACAAGCTGTGGAAATTGAAAAAGAAATATTGAAGAATTTATTCTTCAAAAATAATTCTAGACAAACAAAAAGAAAGTAAATAAGGAACTAAAGAAGTAACAATGCCACCAAAAGTTTGTGTACTTTATTTTAGCATGATTTTTTTGAAAAAGACATATTAATGAAGAATAATTTCATATAATAATTACTGTATAGTTAAGTTGTGTTCTTCTTGTTATATTTACTTAAAAGATAGTTTTGAAAGCATAAAATTAGACTTCGGAATGAAAATCATCGGAATTCATTCGATGTTTTAAGGAAAAATAAGAAAATGCTAGAAGTTCATTAATAGGTTATGTTATTATTATAATTCCAAAAAAAAAGATAACTTATCATGAATATCCTCTTAAATATTTTTTGTACAGCTGAATGCTGTACAGTAAAAAGCTATTAGGATTTTTGACTAAATTACAGCATCGTTTTTCTTCCATTGAAATAACAAGGAGAAACGGAATGTATAATTATTTCCCTCTCAATCTGCCCTCCAGTCACGTGATGTCAATCTGAAGACAAAATTTACCCTGATCCGTGCGCTCTTGTTATATTCCACCTCTAAGGTACAACCTCTTGAATAGCTTTTGACACATATGATGGCTTTTACTCTATCGATTAAATATGATACACATACTAGCTTTTAATCTATTGATTGGGTATAATAGATATGGAATTATTTCAAGTTCTGAATTTGTGAAACTTAATTATTTTAAATTATTACGTACGCAAAAATTTCTATGTCAGGAATAACAACTCATTAAAATTAAAAACTCTTATTCAGCAAACATTTCCTTCCATTCCCTCTGTTTCGTTGTATGGATAAAAAAGTTCTTTTTTATAGCTATTTCAATGTAAGTCTATAATCATAATTATTGTTCTTTCAGATAGAGCTGAATGAAGAATAAGTTTTAATCTTTACATCGGATTCAATAGCTTTCTACTCATTCAAATTAAAAGTTTGCTTCTATAATATTAAACTAGTTTTAATTTTAGCTATATAAACAATATAAACTATCCAAAATAAAAAAAATACATTTGGATAAATGTTCTATAACTAGTTCCATTTTCTTCCTCTAACGAGTCCATTATATTCTCCTTCAGATTGTTATTTCTTCCTTCAAAATTCTTACTGGGAGCAAAATTGTCCGCAAGTTTGACCCGCAGCATAAACTTAAATGAACCCCAAACTTAAGTGAGGCTATAAACTTAAAATTAGCAAAAAACTTGTTTGTTGATTACATTCTTCTGCTATCTCATAGGATCCTTGTACAGTATTTTGTGCAAATCGATACGTGCATGAGATTTTCAATAATATGCATTATTTTTTTTTAAGTGCTTAAGAAATTTTTTTATAATAATTAAAAAAAACTTACCTTTCCTCTCACTTTCAGAGATTTCAATTGAATCATCGTTAAGTTCTCCTGAAAACGGTAGAGCAAAAGAAGTGGTCAAAATGACCAGGAAGTAAAAGATTTGCATTGTGAACAATTAATTTCTAGATGAAATTATACTATATGCTAATTTTGAAAAGTTTCTGTTTAAATACCTGTTGTAATCGCGTAAACAATCGACCTTTGGAAAGTAGCACCTGTGTTAGAGAACACAAAATCACAAGACCTTTTTTATGTTGTCTAGTAATTTAATGCTTTAAAATTATCGCAATAAAAGATTATTTTTATTTACTTTTTTAAATTATCACTGATCCGAGCAAAAAGTCCATTTTCTGAGTAAACATGTTTTTACGCATGTTTACTTTATCTTAAAAAGCTTGTGGCATATTTAAATTATTTGGACCAATAATAAGATTTTCTTTTTGCTCAAATAAAGTATTTGAAATTATTTGTAGGGATTAATGGAATGTTTAATTTATGTAGAATTTAATAACAGCATTTTTTTGACAAATGTTTCAAAGTTACATCACGTTTCACATGACTTGTCAATACTCTTGTAATATTTTCACAAGATTATTTATATTTACATTTTTTAATTATTTCTGAGTGTAACGAAGACAATAATTTAAAAAAAATATTTTTAAACGAGTTTACTCTATTTCAAAAGGCATTCGAAATACACAAATTAATTAAAATAATATTGTGTTATTTTTTGATCAAATTAAAAACAAAATAAAATTACAGAGATTCATATTAATTCACAGTATAGTATTTGATAACGGTTACAAAAGTTACATGGCATTTCGCATTGGCTACAGGTGCACAGTAAAATATTCTGAATAAAGTTACTGTAAAAAAAGTGCTGCCATTTTATGCCGGCAAAAACGTGCCTGCCAGACAAGAAAGTGCCGACATTTTATCGGAACATGTTATGAAATAAAAAAGCTGATACACCGTAATTTTTACAAGATTACTGTAAAATTACTGAATTTATGTAAATATATATATATTACTGTAAAAATTAGGGCATAAAATTTTGCTGTAAAAGTGGACTAAACAGTAAAATTGATTTTACAAATGTTGATCGCAGGTGTTAATACCATAACGGTTTGTTATCTTAATTTTTTTCAGACTTTTTCATAGCGTATATCATAAAATTTTTTTGATGAAACTTTTTAAACACAGTTGATTAAATAGAAACTGGTAACACCTTCATCACTTTTATACTATGTAAAAATGTTCAAAATATAATTAAATTAGGAAAAAGAGTATTTTTTAAACATAAATTTAACGATTCTGCATGGATTTTAAATTTAATAAAGCATTTTTTAAATTTTCGTATTTTCTGAGATTTACGCACATAAAAATTTTAGTAATGAGTGTTGGGGACTGGAATTGTAAAAAAGTCTCTATAGTTGCCGAACAATTACGTTTCAGAAAATTCTGCTCTGAAATTAATTTCCATCTAGCAAATTATCGATTGGTCGTAAACATCATAACAATTAATCAGCTGAATTGTGGAGATTTCATATTTGTAACTTGAAGGTAGAAAATAGCAGCCGAAATTATTTTGTGATAGTATTGTTTGCTTCCAGCTATAATCAGCGGTAGGTTTTGTTACTTTGATTATTTTGATATTGATAATTTAGAATTGTTCTGCTGCCTTGTTAATTCGATTGAAGCAGTTTCATACGAAGGAGTTCGATCCTTCAGGAAATTGGGAGTCAGCTTATTAAAGCTAGCCAACATATATTTAATAGAAACTGAAACACCATTATTGCTACATTATATTGATGACGTTTGTGGTGTAACTAGAAAAATTTTGCACCCTTGGCATAGTACAAATTTCTTTGCTCTTTAATTTTCTTTGTGCAGCCGTAATGAAACTTACTATTTAGGACAATTTCTATTAATCACGTGGAAAAAGTTACAAAAAGCAATAATTTTACTATTAATTATAAGTTATTAAAACGCTAATTAATGAAAAAAGCTAGCAAATTAATTTTAAAACACATAGATTTCAGTTAAATATACCTAATGCAAAATATACGCTATTGCCGCCATTTATATATTTTTAGTATTATCCTCACGTAAGTGGTCACTATTAAAACCAATGTATTTAGTTTCAAATTAACATTTAAGTGAGAAAGGAAGTATTTATTACCTCCATCAAACGAATCAGTATCGAGAACCATCCTAGCATAGGTGCCATTACGATAATTAAACCTAGTTTATTTGACTGATAAAACTCGAAATGACTCAAACAATTACCTACGCCACTATTTAATTTTTTTAAAATCAAATAAACTGGTTTTGATTATTTTAAATTCGCGAAATGAAAAAGGAACAATTTAAAAACTGTCAGGTGTTTCGATTCAATCTTAATTGTTTCAGAATATAACTTTAAACATGGTAACTAATAAGTGCAAGTTGTGGTGTCTCAGGGAATAGAGCGCCCCCCTCCCAATGAGGTAGACCCAGATTTGAATACCAGAGGAGGCAGGTCGATACGAATTCCACACCCAGCTCGCACTGACCACAGTGCGAACGCAAAATATCCTCAAGAGGTGGACAGATTATGAATTAGAGTCCCCTTGTATTCAGGCTAACCGGGGGACGTTTTCGTAGTTTTCCGCTACATGCAACGCAAATGAGAATTAGTTCCATCAACAAAGTCCTCCACAAAAGCAAAAATTCTCCAAATACTTGATCCTGGAGTCCTATGGATTGGGTTCAAAATTACTATTCTACGGAGTTGAACATTGGTAGTCGTAAACTCAAAATTGTGTCGGCTGTTCAATCATGGATATAAAACAAAACTACGGAAAATATTTTAGGTTACAAAATCGGGCACAGAAACGTATTTCCTCTTATGAAGTCATTATATTTTTTCGAACCACTCTCTTTCCTTGACTTCAAAAAAATATGAGGCTAACCTCAATGTGGAAAATATAATCCCACTAGTTTAATCTGGTGCGTGGTTGAGCTTAATGTTGCCCTTAAAATTAATTTCTCGTTTGCAAATTTCGCCTTCAAATTATAATTTCAAGCAAAAAAAATTTTTTTTAATTATTATTTTTAAATTATAAATTTAAGAATGATAAAAAAATTTATCATTTTAAGTCATTCAAATTTTTTTGTCATTTTTATAAATACAACTTTAAAATGCAGATTTAAAATCTGAACGGAATCAGAGAAATGAAAACTTAAAAATGCAACTTTTTCAAAACTTCTTTACTCATAAACTACTATTTTATTCTAATTTTAAAAAGTGACATTTGGAATTTATATACTCTCCTTAAATTTAATAGCACTAAAAATGTAATTTTTACATTGAATTATTTTTGAATAATTGTGTCTCATAATTATAAGCAAAAATTGTTTCATTTGCTTAAATATTTGCAGAGATAAGCTGAAGTAGCAGAAATCGAAATTAACATTAAAGAGTTGAAAATTTTGGCCACTTTTTCGATTTAACTAAAGGGCCATATCTTAAAGATAGCGGCGTTCACCATAATTTAGGGGTTAAGATTAAAAATCTATACCAAAAAAGCAAAGTTTATTCAGAGGAAGTACGTTTATGCGTCTGTTTCTACAACCAAAATTATTTTTGGCACACATTAATTAGCTTAAATTAATTGTGTGACTTAAAAGTTTCTTAATATAGCTTATTAATCATTATCTAAAAAGAATCTTGTACTCAAAAGTATTTAATAATTGTAATTTTAATTATTTAATCTATTAATGTTCGAAGAAGCTTTGAGTGATGTCTTAATTTCCAAGACACTTTGCGCTATTTTAAATGGCAATGGAGAAAATGTGATCCTAATCAAACCTGTTGAATCGTTCACGAAAAATAAAAAATTAAGTTGTATTTTTAAATTTTTATTTCTCGGAAGGTTTTATTCGCTTTCGTTGAAACTTTGATTTTTTTTTTACATAATATAAACTTTTTTATACCTTATAATTCAAACAGTTTTAATCATCCATCATTACTAAATTAAATAATAAATTATTCAATCGAAGATGGTAATATATTTTATATCTATTGTAACAATATATTTTATAACATTGCTTACCTTTTAATAAATGAGTCTTGATGAGTTACTTCACGTTGAAAACGCAAAAAACACAAATAAAACAAATGAGCAAAGTTGACTATTGACCACTTTAAAAACTATGTCAACTTAGAAAAGAGTTTAGTGCATCGCGATGAAGAGTTGTTATGCCGTTTAGGTCGTAGATTGTTCTGAAACTAAAGGAATAATTTTTTCTTGGAACAAGAAACAGGGGAAAGAGGTCTTAGGGTTGCTAAGCTTCCTGCAATAAGACAAAATAATATCCTTGAGAAGATGTAATAAATCACCAAGGGGGGGGGGATAAACAGTCTTAGAAATTGGTAAATGCAAAGATGAGTTGGGGAAGTAGGGGAAAGGGGACGTCATGACTTTTGTACTCTGCGTAGGGAATATTTTTCAAGAGTAACTGTTGAAAAAGAAAGCAAGGAAAATGCTTGGATGCAAAATATTGAAGATTATTAAATTCTTTAACAGCCGATTTTTCTTTTTATCCCCGACAAGTTTAAAATTTCTACTATATTGCTCAAGCAATATTCGCTCTCCGACACGATCTTGCGTCCCTGGCGAGAGGCAGCCCTGCCACTAGCTCGGTACACCACTGGATAACGTGCCAGTTTCTAGAAAATGCTTTTTCAATTTAATAACCTTTTTTTGTGAAAACACCTGCTTTAATATACAGTCGATGCTCGATGAAATGACCTATTTTTTTCAAACGAAAACGAGACTTAGTAACGTGAGATCATTTTACCATGAATACACAAGAATGCCATAAAAATTTATTAATAATCTCACACTGTAAAAAAAATCTGTTACTGCGATGCCACAATAGCCATTAAATATTTTCTAGCTTTAAAAATTTCTTTGATTTTTCAAATTTATTTGTTTAATTATTTTTAATCGAATTTTAATTAAAGTGAAATAATTTTTTAAATTTTTATTACATTTTATTTAAAGCTAATATAAATAGTTTATTTTTTTCTTAACAATCATTGTAACGGCTAACTTTTGATTTCATTGCAAATGTTTTTTTTTTTTTTTTAATGGCGGGCACTTGAAACTATTGTCCATTGGCCACAGAAAATGCCAGAACGGCTAACTTTCTTTTCCCACTGGGCCGAACCCAGAACCTTTCTGATGCAAGGACAGTTCCCGGCCCCCTACACAGGCCGGTCGGCTCAATGCAAATGTAAAACTCATTAATTCCCTGTCACAAAAATTTAATTCACGAAAATGTTTCAGTTACATGGTTATAGTAATTCTCAAATTCTTTTTGGCGATTAGCTTTCTCCAAATTTTTTTCAAATTTAATAATGATTATGGGGGTCTGGCTTTATATTTTCGCTATGTTATCTTTCGATAAATAGCCAACCATGAATCTCTTCTCATGCTCCTTACTGTCCGTTGTGAACAATTCACTTACTTTTAATTTCAAATCATTGGCGTGGAGACTGGGGGTATCGGCCTCTCAGTGATTAATCTCGATGATCCCAAAGTATGATTTTTAATTGGAACAAGAACCGATAAGAACTGTCATACTTTTACAATTTAAGAATCATTCAAGGTCATAAATTTATCAAATCAGCGAGTCTTAATTAAATAGAACACGCATAAGTAAATAAAACACCATTGAATGGAATTAAATACAAAAATTAATAAAAAGTAATTATATTACATAAAATTTTTAATTTTTTAACATCCTTCAATGAAAATGAAATTAAAGAAATAATTTAACTTTTAAAGTTCTATACTATCGACACATTTAAAAAATAAAATAAAAATGAAATTGCCCGTTGTACCAGATCATTGCTATTGCCTATAACACTTCAAACAAGAATAAAAATATTTAACTGTTACAAATTTCATACTCTTAAAATCCATGCTGATTTATAATATTAAACAGTTTATGCTTATAATATCTTTTACTATCTAATGTAAAAAAGGGCAAACACTTTTTTCATTTTCTTGTACCGTCTTCTCACAGCACAAGTTTCCTTTTTAATTTTTACTTAAAAAATTCATAAAGTTTGCTGATTTCATTATTCTTTTAATATTTTCATTGAAATCTTCAGTCTTTTTAAGGATCCATATTTTTGTTTAAAGGCATTAATAAGCTATTTTGAATTTCTAAATTTTAATAAGTATTTGTTGCAATACATATTATTCAATATTAATTCATTATTCAAAATATACTATACATGTTTTGTAATATTTTTCAAAAGATGTAGAAAGGCAATAAGAATCCGATAGTTCCTATAAAATTGTTCCAACATTTCTAAACCTGTCTTTGTCGTCAAATAATTAACAAAATTGTCGCCATCGTGACGCCTCAAACAATGTTGAGATTCGCCAAATTAACAAAAGTGTCCAAAACTGCTGGTTCATACTGACAGTATGAACGAGAGTTAAAGGAATGTAATTTGTTTGTCCGTTCTTGGGTTGGCCATTAGCGATGGTCGTGGAGCCATTGCTTAATGAGATATTGCAGAAAGCGTTCGCTAGAACATTTCTCAATGAAAAGAATAATTCTGTTTTCGGCACAATTGTTCACGAAAGTCGCCAAGTACTGTTGTGTAAAGGCGAGAAAAGAAATTCCTTTTATATCTGTGTAATAAATAGAAATAACGCAATTTTCTGTATAATAAATTTACGATGTCATTGTTAGAAGAAATGTATTTGGAAAAGTTCGTGCAGAATCGCAGTACTAAATAATATGTACCCTGTTGTTTCAGTCTATTGTTAAAGTTTATGCAAATTAATTATTAATTGGCTTACAAACTCTCAACTACCTAATTTCCATTACATATTTTTTTTAAAGAGCTTGAACTAAAAATGCGTTCTTTAAATTTCAAGTCACCAAAAATTTTAAAAGATAGGACAAAATAAACAATATAATGAATGCTGTAAAAAATGAGACATTGCTATATTTTTTTTTAACAAATGAAGATATAAACAAGGCCATTTCTTAGGATTAGAATAGTAGTTTTTGCTTACTAAACATAGTTAAATACTGGTTTGTTATAAATATAGTGGAAAAACTATAGCACAGCAGCAAATTTCATAAAATAGCATAGTGATGTAATTCTCATTATTAACAGATTTAGTGTTGTATCTTCTTATAAAAATGAACTAAAAGTGTTCCCTCGTTCAAAAAAGCGTCTTCGATCAAGTTTATGGGTAGCGATAATCCCCGTTCGAAGCATTTCTGCACTAAAATATTCGGTCGCATATAATATCGGATTCGATAAATTGAATATTGTGATAAGAATTTCCTTCTTATAAGTACATTTGCTTTCCGGAAACCTTAATAAAGAAAAGAAAATATATAGTTTTATTTAAATGGAAATTTATAAAAATTTCGCAAATTCACCTTCTTTCGTTTGATTTTGAATTCATTTCTCGCTGTCATTTCATTTCTAGCACGTTTTTTTTCTTGTTTCGTATTATTTAAAATAGAGGTAGTAAACGTAGAACTTAAGAATGTTTTTTGGAGATTAACCCTCTAAATTGGCTTGTTACAACGATGCTAAATGCGATGCTTGTCCTGTATGATGCTTGATTTTTGTGCATTAAGTTTTGAATTTGAAGTACTATTTTTGGCCAAAAATGAAAAGCTTGGATTAAAACGGGTGAAGAATATTTGTACGAAGTAATCGGTTGAAAAAGTTAAAAATAAATGTGTGACAAAAAATGGATGAGGCTTTCTTCAGATTAAAAGTAGAGGTGTGTTATCGATCGATTATAAGCAGAATATCTCTCTAGTGATAATGAATTAAACGAACAGATAGGTCAGAATATTATTTTGATACTACACACGACATATTACATGCATCCCTTGTATATAACCCTGTTACATGATGTGAGTGAAATTGCATCATGAAAATGTTACTTATTGGTTATAATGTGATAATGAGAGTTAATTGGTTATAATTACATGGTTATAATGAGAATTATAATACAGGTGACTGAATTATAGTTCTCATCGCTAATTTTTATAGCTATCCCTTTTCCTGAAATTATAGTTTAAGGAATCAGATACAAAATTTTTTTCTTCTAATTATAGCTGATCAAAGATTAAATTTTCATCATTCTAATTCAGTGTTCAAATAAGCTTTGAAGTAAGTGACCTGATTCAAAGTAATCCTGTCTTATAACTTAACTCTCTTTTATCTGCGATCATTTTTTTAAAATTCTAGCTGATTAAATATTAAACTTTTATCATAATAATTTACTAGCGTAATAAATATTGTAAACATGTGACCTGATCTAAAACAAAGTGCACAACTTTTCAGTTGGTAAACTTCTCCCTATGAGAAAATGAATCTGAGCTATCTGTAGTTGAAATAGAGATACTAATATTATTTCATAAAATAAGAGCAAAATTTTTAAGTAAATTTGGATTTAAAAATTTGTTTCTTCTTCTTCATGAAATTGCAATAATTTATTAACAATTCTTTGTATTAATAATTCTTACAATACTTTATTAACAATTCAATTTATTAATGATGTCAACAAAATTAAATGCAAACTTTTTACACAAATTAAAGTTAAAGTTGTAGAATTTCATTGAAATAATTTTTATTCTGAAAACAAATATGCCTACGAACTTTATTTAATTTAAATCTATAAACACGAGTACAAATTTTAAATAAAATTTTTTTAAGAAATGAAATTTTACATTATGTTTTCAATATTATTTGAATTAAAGTAAGAAAAGCTTTTACCCATTTTTTGGCATTTTTTTAAAGCTAATTGCATGCAAATGCTGTAAAAATATTAAAAAAAGATTTATGGAAAGTTTAAGAGAAAAAGACCAATATCGTTTTGAAATGTTAGATTTGAAAGAAAAAATATGACAGAATTTAAATAAAATATCACTTTAGATGCTCAAAAGTGTTCGGGGAGAGATTATTCAAATATGATTTTGCATGATCAATCAAATAGATTGCATGACTGAAATTTCACTATGTCGTATATTTCTTTTTTTTTTTTTTTTTTTTTTTTTTTTTTTTTTTTTTTTTTTTTTTTTTTTTTTTTTTGTAAGGAGCTGGGAATCAATATTAATATTATTTCAGAAAATAAGAAAATTTTTAAAGCCGAACTTATTATTCTGATTCGTATGGCATAATCGTTCCCTTTTTCTTTTGAATACAGAATTATGCATATCTTTTCAGTTTAATGAAAATCCTCGAACTTTTTAAAAGTTTGGTAAATAAAAATTTACTGATTGATGCGAATTTAAATGTAATTTAGAATAAAAAAATTTTAATATAATAAAATCTATAGATATGGAGAAGTTTTATTAAATTTGTGTAAGAGAACCTGCAACAGTATTAAATATTGATTTTACGTAAAATCGAGCATAAAATCGAGATGGTGATTCCGCTAATACAAGAACAATTAGAAATAAGAACAATTAATAATTAGATTATTAATAATTAGGTTATTAATAATTAGATTATTAATAATTAGATTATTAATAATTAGATTATTAAAATTAAATTATTAATAATCAAATCATTAATAATTAGAAATTATTAATTAATAATTCGAAATTATAATTTTATCGTATAATTTTATAGTAGGTATTTACAAAAATATAAATGAAATTATTTTATTTATCAACATTTAATATAAAAATGCTTTACGAATACATATTTTTAAAATAATTTATTGATAAAAATATTATTTGTTTACATGTTGCTCATGTGGGACAAAAGGGTAGTATTGCATCATAACTTAATGCTTATACATTTGTGTATTGGAGTGGGTTTAAAGAATTAAACTTCAAAATGCTTTAGTGCAAAAAAATGGCTTATTTTAGAATAAAAACGACAAAATAATTTTTTTAAAATCAGCTAATATCTTCCATTCTTCCTACATTGTACATAAAATGAATAAAAACTTAAAATCACAACTTTATTTTTTGATTAAAAGTGTTTTAAGTTGACTAAAGCTTTTGAAATAAACACGTGAGATTTTTTATGTTTGTTTTATGTCTTTAATAACCTAAATAAATTAGGTTTTGATTAATAATTTATATTTTTACGCTTGTTCAATGTTTTAAAAAAACAGAAGTGTCATGCTGAAATAAGCATAACGTATTTCCTTTCATTTAGAAACTAAATATCTTATCTAATACTTCACTCAATAAATAAAAATAATTAATATGATCGGTATTCTTTTAATTCCACAACCTTAAAACCAAACGTTTTTTTTCTTTAGTGTCAATACAATTTTGTATTTTTTCACTCATTTGAGAATTATGAACGCTAAATTTAAAAGAGAACTATTATTTATACATTGAGAAGAACTGAATGTCTTTTTTTTAAATTAAAAACCTACATTTTTAGAAGAAAGTATAGCAAAGAAGAGAGGAGTCAAGGAAAATTTAACATAAATAATTCTGATATTTCAGTTAAAGAAATAGTAAAAAAAAAACTCAAATGATATGAATTGCGATATTGTTTTTTTCTATAGGCTAAAGATTTGTAACAGAGTATTTTTGATATTCGAAAATAAAAATGCAATAAAAAAGAAGAAAAGGCAGTTTAAAAATTAAAAGTTATATGAAATTATTATTCAAAGTGATTGAAAAAAGGTTTTTTTATTCTATTTTACAAGTCAGTTTCTTATCAATTTAAAAAAAAATTAAAATAAAAAAACCTCTTAAAATTACACAGTAAACCATTTTCTTATTAACTCCAATTTTCGTTTGTTCTATTGCTTCAAGAGTTTTATTGTTGTAATTGTTGCCCTTCTAAAAAATTATTCCAAACATTTAGTTTATATCAAAATATAAATTAATTTGTTTCCAAAAAACCTAAATGCAATGCAAAAAAAAACTATTGAATTTAACTATTTTTAACATTGTTCGGCAATTATTTAGTATAATAAGAATTATTTCTCAGTTTATAATTTTCTTATTAGCATTTTTGGAAAAGCGAAGATATAATTCATGAAGTCAAATATCATGAGATATGATTAAAATGTCAAAAGTTTCAATCTAATTTATGTAAAACTTAAATTAATCTCAATCATTTTTAATCTATTAATTATTGCTCAGTGTGGAAACAAATCCTTTTAAACCCATTTGAATATTGCATGAAATCATTTTAATTAATAGCAAGCTTTTAAAGAGCTATCTAATTCTTGACATAAAATTTAGTGCCGCAGAGTATGAAAGTAAAAGTTAATTATACATGAAAATTTTTGAGCTTTACAGACTCAGTTAATAATCTCAGCTAACAATCTTGTTAATAATTCAAGCAGTGAATATTTTCGAATTTCATAGAAGAATTTTTCTAAATGATATCTCGAGACGGTTAGCACAAAATGCATTATTAAATTTCCACATAGCTGTTTTCACCAGGGGAAATTATTCGTGCAGTTGCTGTAAGCTTATTAGTGTAGTGATGTTTATTTTTAGTATAATGCTTTCATAGTTTTGAATTTTAAGCCGCAGCTGAAAGTTTTGCAATGAATTTTTAAATAGAAAGTGAGCTTTATTAATCCCATCAGGTAAATATCATGCAACTATAAGATTCGTTAATTAAAGCATAGCATAGTATAAGTTTAATTTACTTTTAGTCATTCTTTTTCTTAAAATTTAGGATTGAAGTATTTCATCTCTTTGCAACAGGACTAAAGTGGTTCAATAACAATATTCTGTTTTTATCCCTTTTTATTAATCTTATCATTTTTGTTCGCATTCTATCAATTTCTTATATGGCTAGAGTAGTAAAAGAATTTTCTATCCAGCTAAATATTATTTAAAATATCAAAGTGATGTTTGAAATGCCGATACTATAATTGATTCTGTGGGATTTATTCTAATATAAAAAAATTTAATCGCATTTACAACACAACTAAAGTGATTATGTAAGTTCAAAACTACTGAAAGCTTTCAAAATTTATAAGGGGATTTTTGGAATGCAATTCTCTTCAAATAGAATTAATTATATATGCCCAAACTAATATCAAACGATATCTAATCTTTATATTACTCAACTATAATTATTGAAGGCGTGATGACTCAGGGAATATAGCTCTCGCTTCTTAATGAGGTAACCCTTGTTCGAATCCCAGTGATGGCTGGTGAAAATGCCACGACTCGCACTGACTAAGTGCCTGATCCTGAGTGGTAGGTGGATCATGGGTTAATTTCGCTCCTGTAAAGTTGAACTGGGAGAGAAACATTGCCTTTTATTTTTCTGAAAATCTTTAAATATTATTTAAGAAAAGGATTTTGAACGTAATATTTTTAAAATTTATGAAAACAAATTTCCTATTCAACTACTATATAAAAATGTGTACTGCAAGTAAATTAAAATTTATTGCAAAAGTCAAACTAACTTACTAACTGTTTGCTAATTGCCAAACGGTAATTAATTATTGTAATTTGATAAAATGCTGCATAAGATGAAATAATGTCATTATTATATTATGTAATTGAGGAACAACATTTATTGTTTTAAGTCCTCAAATTTGAATTGAGTGACAATCTATCTGAACATCATAGTAATAACAGAGAATAATATTAAGAAATACCTTTTAAGCTAAAACCCGAAATATTCACCTCCTCCTTGTTTGCTAATAATTGTTATTATGTGATTTTTCGTTCAATGAGAATGTACAGAAAGGTTAAAAGGCAATAATATTTTTATGGTTTATGGATATATCAAAAAGTACTAAATTTATTTAAATTGCAAAAGAGAGCAACAATAAATTACACATTTTTTTTGACTTATTAAAGATATGCAGAACTTCCATTTCATTTTAAGTATGCAGAAAACAAAAGAAAATATACTTGTAAATAAAGATAAAATTTCGTCTTCGGAGATTAACTAGACTTCAACATTTATTTACCCTTCTTATTGACCCTTGAAAAATTACCCTTCCATTACTAATCTACTTAGTGGTCAAATAATTACGAAAGCTCTTGCTACCAGAACGGTGGACAAAGCTAGGAAATGCATGCCAAATTAGCGACCGTGCCCACAAATGCCTGTCTTGTCAGATGCGAGAATAGGGAAACGGGGAAACGCAATTTACTTGTTTCTATGAGAAGCATGGCTTGCCATTAATGGCATCCATGGAGTCTCCCCCTAATGACGTATTACGAAGAACTCTGGATAGAGTATTTATCAATGAACGGTGGTATTTTGTTGTTGCTACGAATGTTCTCAAAGGATATAAAACTGGGAAGAGTAGTGATAAAGTAAATGGAATTCTGTTTATTTCCGTGCTTTTGATAAAGAATTGAGAGAGGTTCTCGTAGTAAAAAAAGTAGTTTAGCATTTGTTCTCATGCAAAAATGCAGTTAAAGCAGAACGTAGTCTAAAAAAAAGTTATTTGATTTAGGCTTTTGAACTGATAACAATCATAATATTTAATATAATTATTTTATAATAGTATATACTTGTAGATCTAAAACTTTTTCATATACGTAACTAGCTATTGAACCAGATATTTCTAAGATATTAAGTTTCATTAAGTGATTTGTAAAAACATTAGGTAAATTTCGAAAATAAGCACATGTGATAGTAACATTTAATAATCATTTTTGATGAAGATAGCTAAATTATACAACAGTATATCTATTTTTAACCCTTATGGACACAAATTTAAAATTATGTATCTAAAATATATGTTTAAAAGTTGCATGAATTGTACTCTGATACAAATTTCACCGCTGAATTCTAACTAAGTTGTACTTTCCATTTATATTTTCAGGTTAATCTGTATTTATTTCTTGAGCATTTCAGGATATTGAAAAAAAAATTTAAGGATTTTTTAAAGTTTTACGTTTTTGGAGATTTTGAAAGTAAGACTTAAAGGTGACGGTGTGCTAATATGATAATGAATAAGCTCAGAAATTTTATAATGTATTATCTGAGATGTCTTACATCTAGGTATACAATGAAGTATTACACTCTGAAGTATTACATCCTACATGTAGGACATCTAACGAGAAGTGATGAAGAAGTTTTGAAATCGGAGCTAAAAGTTTTAAAACTTACTAACAAAAGTTTAACTTGTGTTTTAAGTGAGTGTTAGAAAATAAAATTGATAGAAATTTGAAATTTGTTTTTAAAGTTGTTTTTAATGTTAAAACTCGTGTTCTATGCTCAATTTTAATATTTAGTTTTTTACTGTTTAAATTTGCGTTCTGTATGTTTCGATGTTTAAATTTTTACTTTAAAGTAGCAAAAATTTTATATTGCGGGCTTCATATTACTTGTGACGGTACACTTCATAGTTTTAGCTGTGAATTGTTTCTGCTGTGAATTCTGCTGTGATTTGTTAACAGCACATGCATTAACAGCCTTATTCCTTTTAAAAGAAAAATTGAGTAAACAAAATTTTCTTCGATTAATTATTTTTTTGTTGCACGAAAATTAGTTCGAAATTCAGGTTTTAGATAACTTTCGTAAGCTTAGTAATCTGTTAAAAAATGAAGAATATTCTAAATTTCTACAAAATATTTTACTTAAAAAAGAATTATTTATTAAAAGAAAAAACATGAGGAGAGTTTATCCAGAAAAATATATTATGTTGCCAAATAGGGTTGATTTAAAAATTAAAAAACAGCAAATAAAGATATCATGGAAGAAGTTAGGTATTTCCTCTCAAAAAAATGCGTAAAATTAAATAAAAAGTTTTTATATAGAAAACCTTTTAAAAGATGCTTTTACATTTATTACTGTCGTTTCAAGCATTTATTTTTAGTAAAAATTATATTTACGAAGTGCTATATCAGTTAAAAGTGATAAATTTTGTAACTGTATTATTTTACTATATATTTCAATTTATATTTTATAAGCATTATTTAATTTTTTTATACTTTTAGTAAAATAACTTATGTCAAGATATACACCAATAATACACCAAGAAAAAAATTATGGTAAAAACTACCAGAATAAGGTAAAATTTACCGTGTTTCTGGCTCTAAGGGAACATCAGAAATCGTGGTAATTTTTACGAAAGCGTTCTAGTAATGATTTTGGTGTAATTAACAGTAAAATATGGTTTTATAATATGTGATAAAATTTGGTAAATATGGTAAAAATTGGTTATTTTATCATGATATCTTAGAGCATGGCAGTTTCCAGTTTTGTATTTTTTACTAAATTTGTAGTAATAACTATGATTTTAAAAATTAGAATTTCTGGTAAACCGTAACTAATTGAACGGAAATATTACCTAAATGAATGGTTTAAATAATGTATAAATTGATATATATTAACCAATACTACCTTTTTTTGCTACGATCTTTTTTTGCAGAGTAATCATACCAGATTGTTTTCGCTTTTCCATGTAACAGTATTTAAATTTATTGTCCTAGCTTTAAGCAATTAAAATTTTTTAAGTAATAAAGTTTTACGGATAAAAACTTTTTACCCCTGAATAAAACGTTTATTACGGACCATAATGCTCACTGAATTACTTACAATGAAATCACGAAATTAACTTTCAATATAATTGTTCTCGTTAAATATGATATTTTTATTACGATACGATCTAAAAAATTACGAATCGTTTTAAAAATTTATTTGAAATTCAAAAGAAATAAGAATCGCAATTTTTATCCTTCTATTCTAGTTTTACTTCAACTTAAATATAAACTAATTTAATAAATATATGTGTTTGAGAATCGAACTTGCGAAACTATTAAATTTTGTTTTTACAAAATGTACTTTAGGGCAAATGAAATTAGAAATCCCTTTTGAGCAATCTACTTTATGGCAAAATTGTGTAAGGAAAAAGAACATTTCATTTCGATAAATAAACGTGTGAAGAAAAGAGTGGCCTAAAACAATCTGTTTTCTCTGCCAAGGCAATTTATTTAAAGGGATCAGATTTTGAAGTCATTTGTCTTTAGATCGGACTGCTCAAGCGTTAAAGTGGATTTTATTGTTAGGAGAGTCTGATAGGTTTATTGAGTGAAGAAGAAATATTTCAGGAAATGAATAATCGCATTTTCTTGTTCCGAAAACAGTTCTAATTTATGATGACTTTAGATTGGAAGCCAAAAGTGACTTTAAATCATTCTAAAATAATTATTTAAAGATTATTTTTTTATTTATAAGTTTGAATCCTATTAGTCTTGTTTTGTTTCATAAAAGCTCATTTATTATTTTCGGACAATAAATATCATCTTTCATGCATGAGTTCATTATCATATTTTTAGTAATTAGATTTATCGGGAGTCGTTTTTTTTAAGCTTTAATTTGTATTTTAATTTCAATCTACGAAAAATGAGCTTATACACGCTTACACTGTTAAAATTTTCATTTTAAAATTATGGTAAAATAACTGGCAGCTATCTGTCCATCCGATTAACCATGAAAATTACGGTAAAGACAATTTTTTTCCATTATGGCTTTGAAAACATTTACGAAAAGTACAGTTATAAAACCAAGAATACAAAACTATACAGTTTTTTAATCATTTACAACAAGAATTTTTCATAAAAGTAAAAAAATAATTAATTACTTAACTAGACATTCCGTACGGTACTAGGCATTGGAGAGCGCTGTATACCGGAAATTCTTCATGTGTTGAAGGGAATGGAGGAAATATTGGGGTGTCAACACTGGGATTCGAACTCCAGTTCCGCCGGTCATGACATTGACAGATAAGCCCGCTCGGCTATGGTATGTACTCAGTTGCAAGGAATTAAGTAGCTTCATTAGGTAGTTCTAGTTGATGAGATAAGATTCTGGTTGTTTAACCGTATTAGGTGAGAGCAGTTAATAAACAGTTTTTCTCAAACTTAACAGTTTGATTACCATTTTATTTATGGTTATTTAACTGTTTTGATTAAATATGGTAAAATAACCATTCACTAAATTGTTATTTAACCATTTTTTCCGAGAAATTTTTAACAGTGTATAATAAATAGACATTTATAATTACTTGAATTTTAAAACCACTTCTCGCTATAGTTAGTCAACATTAAGAACATTTTCTCAGTTTTTTTTCGGATGACTTCGTGAACCGTGCTTGCACTGTTAGGATTTCCATTCTAAATTTATGGTAAAATAACCGACAGCAGTCTGTTCATTCAATTAACCGTAAAGTTTACGGTAATGAGCATTTTTTACCTTTTCGATTTTGCAACCGTTTATAACTGGCATGGTTAAGAAACTATGAATGCAAATTTATATTGTTTTAAAACCATTCACGACCAGCATGGTTTCAAAACAAAACAGTAGAAAAGAAATTTAACTGGACCTCGGATTGGCACCAGGTTCACAAATTGGGGAGTGCAGGACACTGCAAACTCTTCATGTGTTGAAAGGAATGGAGGGAATACTGTGGTGTCAACGCTGGAATTCGAACCCCCATTCTGTCGGTCATGAGATAGACAGAATAGCCCTCTCGACTACAATATGTACCCAGCTGCAAAGAACTGAAGGGTTTCATTAGGTGTGTCTAGCTGGCGCGATAAAATTATCAGTTAATAAAGCAGGCGGAAGCAGTTAATAAACGGTTTTTCTCACAGTTAACAATTTGAATACCATCTTGTTTATGGTTATTTGACTGCTTCACTTGAATATGGTTGAATAACATTTTAATAAATTGTTATTTAACAGCAATTTAAGAAAGTGTTATTTAACAACAATTTAGTAAATTGTTTTTCAAATTTTTTTCCCCGAGAAATTTCTTACTGAGTGCTTCGCTTGCTTGCCTGATTCTAATACAGGGAATTTAAGTTTTGCAAGCAATAAGTAAGTACATAAGCCTTAATGTAAGTATATGTAAGTACATAAGCAATATGTAAGTACAGTCTATCTGGCATTTAGACTCTACTAGGATTGTAAAGCTTAATATGCCGTTAGCTATTGAAAGACGTAACACAATTAACCATTTGTTTTTGTTTAAAACGTTTCTCAATAAGCACTTAGAAATAAGATTACGCTAATGTTTGTCATTGACACATGTTAGGTAAAATTTAAAAATAGTGCAACTTAGGGTGAAATATTTCTTTTCCGAGAGTCTGAGTTTTGATCGTTTCGGAGCCAATTTTTTTGTACTATAGTTCATTTGGCAATGACAGAAAAATCAATTTTTACTTGTCAAATGTTATGCACTTTAATAATTCTGGATCAAATTACAGTAAAAGGTATCGGCATCACCGTTAAATTCTTTTTTTTTCCGGAACATGCTAAGGAACAAAAAATCTGAAAAAAAAAAAAATAATTCTTACACTAATAATAATTATAAAATTACTGAATCACTCTAAAAGATAAACATTACATTAAAAATCATGGTATAATATTTTACGGAAAAATGGGTTTTACGAATGATGCACCCAAATGCTCTTACGAATGATGCTTTTAATAACCGTAACTTAATTCGGAATAATGGCTACTCATGGATAACGACTGTAAAAACGTCATTACATTGAAAAATCCCTAAACACAGACTTGTGATACATTGCAGAATGATAAGAGATTTCCCCCAGATTTAAAGGAAATGGATTTTCATATGCTTTGGCGACGATTTCTGAGGCAAAAATGATGAGGATTTGCACTTTTTTATTTCATAAAAAGTTGTTAAATTTTGATAGAAGTCAAATAGCGCTTTATTGACTTAGTTTATATAATGAAACGTGTCAATTTTTCATCCAATTACAAGAAGATGGTTCTGCTATGGGTATTGTTGAGCGTTTTTTGGACTCAAGGGAATGATCTGAAATCGAATTGTTTCATAATCAAATTCAAATGCATTTTGTGACTACCAACATTTAATAATTACAATATTTTACAATGCGTTCTTTCAACAGAATGCTTATAATCCTTATTAATGCTACCAGAAACAGTGAATTTTATAAAACACAATTACACAATCACAATTCAACTAAAACCAATATAGGTACCTTAATAGGAAAAGCTTATATGGCAGAAAAAATGAAATTTGACTTAAATTACGGAAAAAAGTTATTAGGATTAATACGCAAGATATTCATAATAAATGATAACTTAATAAAGTGATAATAAAAAAAACAATGTTTATGTTTTGGAACAGTTACAAAGTAATTATTTCTGTGAATATTTTATATTTCTTGTAAAATGATATTGACACTAACTGTTGTCCGTGGCTTTGTGTCCGCTCGGATGTACTTGGATTTCAATTTTAATTATTGTTCACAATATTGTCAAAGTTCTCTATGTATTGAAGTTAAGTAATAATTTAAAATCTGTCTGGCAGCAACTAAATCAAAATAACTACCATAAGTGTGAGGTTCGAGGCATTTTAGCCTAGTAGGCAGTAGGAGTATTAAAAATATTTCCATATCTGTTGGGAGATAAGATAAAAACTTCAGCTCAATGCATCCTCGCGCACATCTCGAGCCATTACTTAAGTATCGTATAATTTATACACTATTGCTCAAAAAAAGCAATCTCCATCTTTAATAATTGGTATGACAGAATACGTCACCATAGCACCGTTTAATTTGAAATTTCTACAGCATTGTAGAAAGGATTAAAAAATAAATCTGAAAAATTACTTCATAAGTTTTTATTTCTGCAAAAATACAAAATTATTCTAAATAAACACGTAACGTGTATAACTATTCAACATTACTTAAACAATCACTTAAGCCTACTTAACAAAATGAATCTAAATAATTACTTTGCATTACTATTTATTTAACATTACTTAAATTATTACTTAAGACAACCTAACAAAATGGATCAATCGGTGGTTTTCTATCGGAACAACTTTTCTATAACAATTTAGCCCCCTCTATCCATTAACAAAAATATATCCTAACCTCGTTAGTGATTACGTCATAAATGGAACCCATTGTCCGAACTTCATATGTTTCTTATAGCTTCAGTAGTTTAGGCTCTATGATAATGAATCAGTCTAGACATGCCTTTCTTTTGTATCGATAATAGTTTTGTTAGGGTAATTTGAGATATGATTACAACTGAAATTGAAACGTGATTGTAAAATCAATTCAGTAAAAACCTATTTTTCACGTGTCTTGTTTTTCATAAATATTTGAAAATACTTTTGTTTTTAAAATCCTTTTTAAAAAAAAATATTTTTTCTTGAATAATGTTTCATAGGATGAATCAATTAAGATGCATCTATTTATAAGATATATCAATCTATCAAAGTATACCCATGTCCATTAATGGCTCAGATTTTTATTTAGCAGGATTAAAAGTTTACTTAAAAACTGAATTTGTAAAATAAAATAAAGGGGGTTTTAAAAAGTATAAATTGTAACCTCCCTCTCTAAATCACATATAGCATTGACAGTACCATTGGCGTCTTCTTTCTCCTGGTTGTATCAGGGTGATTGCACTGAGAAAGCAAAAATAGTGCATCGACTATATCCGTTACGACAATTATGATGGTTCGTTACGAAAATTACGACAATTCAAAAAATATATTTATTTGAATTTTTAATCTAATTATCATAAAGTATTTATAATAATCTAAGTATTAAGTATTTGGGCGCTGAGTCTGATATTCGAAGTAAATTGAGAAGTACATGTATTTTTTTTTTCGCAAAATGAAATGAAAAGAAAACTCAATCAAGCGTTATTTTTGATTTTCGAGATTGAAACTGAACTCAGCGGTTTTATTCCAGAGCAGGAATCAGTTTGAGATTCAATATAAAAGCCAAGGATGATTTTAAAAGCTTTTGGAATACGAGCTAGAAAATGAAAAAGATATATCTGATTTACAATGTAAAATGTGCATCTACAATGCATGTAAAAAAGGAGTCTTTTGAATTCTTAGAGTTATAAAATGTCAAAAACTCTTCGGAGACTTCAAAGTCATATGCAAATCCTACAAGTAAAGCCAAATTCATTTATATTCATGATGAATGAAATCCAACAAACTATTCGAATGACTCATCACAAAATAACCTCTCAATTTTTATGTTTGTTTATACAGAAAAGAAGTGTTTCAAGTACCCTTGCAAAGTACCGGGAACCATTTTTAACTTTTTATTTTTTTAATGCAGAAAGCAATAATTTAAATTAAGTAAAATGTTGTGGAAAATAAGTTATACATTTATCTAATATTTTTTTAAAATTTTTATTCAGAATAAATTCATATATTCAACCAGGAAAAATAATTTTTCTGAAGTAAGAAAAATGGGCCAAAGATACAGCAGGCTTTATAACTTAGAGCACCATATATTGTACTGGTATAATTGGATTATACTCCTTGGATATCACTCATTTGGAGTTGTTTTTTTATTATGTTGTTGTTGATGCATGTCTGTTTGGGCAGAGGGGACGCTATTGTTCTTGTTTTCCAGTGGCGCCATCTATAGCCAAGAATTCGACTTCTGCCACACCATACGTCGCACCCGCTCATACATCCATTTATTCATCCACGGATCGTAATTTTGACCTGAATCAGAGAACGATCGATCTCTAATCCAGTACCCCCAGAGGTATTGATTTGTTATGGGAACATGGAGGATTTTTGCGACTAGACAGATTTAACTAGCATCAGTCACTTTACTACACGGGGAGTCTTCGGCTGGAGGGGCTCGAACCCGCGAACTCTCGGACATGGGCACAGCGCCCAACCGACCAGGCTATCCCGGCCCTATTTTTTTATTATTCATACAATTAAAAGGGATTTTGATAGTATCAAGCACCAGCTAAAATAAAACAAAATAATCATAAATATAATGAAAATGATATTTTATTGGAATATTTAAAAAATATTAAATTTCGTTACATATTGTGAGGGACATAGTAAATAAAAATATATTTGTGTTAAATGAACATACTCTGTTTCCTATAACTTGAATCAGTCCTACGAATGAAACAGAGACTGATAAAAGGTACACACTGTACTATATTACTTATACAAATGGCTAAAGCTATTTACTATGCATTCAAGCAATGCGCAAAGCCACTTACCTGAATATTTTCTTAAAGTTGCATTTTGTTGTCCTTTGATATAGATCAGACATAATTACTTCTCATTTATAAGGGCCATTTGAAGCTAAATTATTTAAGAAATACTTTTAAACTGAATTTGCTTCGCGTTTTCTAAGATATTTATTGGACAGATAAAGATTATCATTTCCATTTTTAATGACTACTATAATTACATCTTTTTACCATTCCTTACACGCTAATTATCTGTTCGACATTTACCGATACTTGAATGTGAGATGTATAAAATCAATAATGGACGTTAATTTCAATGGCATTTGTTCCTCGTTAAGTGCTTTCTTAATTAGTGTTTGTTACCTTGCTTCTACTCGATCAAAGTTTCCTTGAAAGATTAATTTGCAGTAATGGATTTTTACCTCTAATTACTTGCTTTACCTTAATTTGAATTTAATTTGCTTTAATATGTGTTAAAGTAACAAATAGTATTAACAGATAAATATGCAATAAAATAATGTAATGGATTGTACATTTGTAAAAGATTAAAACTCAATGATTTTACGTATGAAAATAATAAATCTGAATCTTGTTACAAAAGAAAATTTTGGTACTGCAAAAGTACTGCTCTGCTGGAATTTTTATTAAAAAATTATGGTTAAATAACCGGCAACAGTTTGTTCAGCCAATTAACCGTAAGATTAACGGTAAAAAAACATTTTTTAAATTAACAGTTTTGAAACCATTTACAACTAGTATGGTTAAAAAACAGATTTCAAAATTATGCGGTTTCCTAAATATTTACAACCGTCATAGTTTCAAATCCTTAAATTTTTTTTCTTTCTGGACACATTTTAGCACCTTCATGGTTCTCCCATCTATGCGTAAATTAGAGTATTGTATTCCGATAGCCCAGGGTCACAAATTGGGGAGTGCAGAGAACTGGAAACTCTTCATGTGTTAAAGAGAAAGGAGGAAATACTGAGGTGTCAACGCTGGGACTCGAGCCTCCGTTCTTTTAGTCGCAAGATTAACAGATTAGCCCACTCGGACATAATACGTACCCATCAGCAAGGAACTAAGGGGCTTCATTAGGTGGTTATAGTTAGTGCGATAAAGTTCTGGTTGTTAAACCGAATTGGATGAAGGCAGTTAATAAATGGTTTTTCTCACAGTTAACAGTTTAATCACCATCTTATTTATGATTACAAGACTGTTATGTTTGCATATGGTAAAGTAACAATTAAATAAATTGTTATTTGTCCAATTTTTCAGAGAAGTTTTTAACAGTGTGTATGGTAATGGTAGTTCTAATTCAAAAAAGCCATAATTCTGTTAATAGAAACCAAAATATACGGTATTGAAACTATATACTTTTACCATTCCCATGGTAATGATTTACCGGAAATTCTGGTTTTCAAAATTACAGTTCTTATTAACACATATTTAGGAAAAAAAATCAAAACTGAAAAGTAAATTTCTATTCCATGCATTACGGTAGCATAAATAAAATTATCAAATTTCAGCACATTTAGCAAATTTTTTAACATATTGTAAAACTATATTTTATTGTTAATATTATCAAGATCATCACCAATTCACCAATGGGCTTCTATGAGAAATAGTGAGATTTTTTGTGTTCTCATCAATCAGGAAATAAGATGACATTCCCATATTCTGGTAGTTTTGACTAATTTTTTTCTCAGTGTAAGATGGACAGAACAAGTCTATAATATATATACATAAATGATTTAAATAATTAAAAATAATAATAATAAATATATAAATAGTTCGAAATAATATGACGCAAAAAAATTAAAATATCAATTTAAATATAGAATACACTTTTAAAAACTATGCCTAAAACTTATCTATTGTGTAAGTTCATTATTTGTAAAATATATGGAAGGCAATTATAATGTCCCTCTATAACGAATAAAATTGAATATTATGCTTGTACAATTTTTTAAAAATATATATTCATGTCTAAAATATCTTCGAACCAAATGTCAATTCATAAAAATAATTTTACAAATGTTCATAAAAAGGCCTACGTAAAATTATATTTTCTAGCTATCCTTTTCTCGGGAAATTGCATGAGAGAAAATAAAAATTTATAATTTAAACATCTTAAAAGAAACAACACACTTTGAAAAAATGATTTTGAAAAATTATCACCTTATCTGACCATGTCCAATTTGAAAAAAAAAGTTTTAAGTTACAGCATAATAATACATACTTTATTTTAGTAAGCAAAAGAAAAATGAATTAAATATGAGACAAAATTACACGGAGAAAAAATTCTGGTAAAATTATTGTACTTTATAGTAATGACATTTCTAATGAAACAAAAAACCATAATTCTGGTTAATAAAGCCAAAATATAATGTATTTAAACCATTCATTTGGTAATTTTTCTGGGTATGTTTTCAAATACGGTAACGGTTTACCAAATATTCTGGTTTTTAAAACTGTAGTTCTTATTATCATACATGTAGTAAAAAATGCAAAACTTAAAAGAAATTCGACATAATAAATAGTTTTTATACCATGTTCAAAGATGTCATGTTGAAATTACCGAATTTTATCGTTTTATTGCAAATTTTACAAAAGTCGTTTGGTGTTACCAATGAGCTAGAAACACAGTAAATGTTACCATATTCTGGTAGTTTTGACTATATTTTTTTCTCAGTGCAGAAATCTGTTGGTTTTCAGATTCTAAGCAAACTTTGTCTGAGCATAAAAATAAAAAATAAAAACCGGATGCAAAATTTTAAACATATTTTCAAATAAAGCGTTTATTATTTAAAATTTCCCCCATAACTCATTAATTTTATCACCAAAGAATCAGGAGTAGTTTAAGCTGACAGCCTGCTATCTCATTTCAATTTTCATAATGAGGTAGCGTATCGTATTTCTAATTAGAATTTGGCGAGAGTAATTTCACAAACATTTTCCTTGTCAGTGCCATTTGCGTTACCTATATTTCAGATTATCGATATCGTTAATTAACTAGAGATATTAGGAATAGGACAGGGATTCATTTACAGTTGAAAGGAGAATTAATGAGATCCTTCTAGTAGCTTGAATAGGATTAGAGATATTTTTGACTTTATCTGTAATTTTTCTTGCGATTAGATATGTTTTAAGAGAAAAAATAATTCAGATGAGATGTCTTTGACTATATGCTACAGAACTTGATATTTTAGAACTAATTATTTTAATATTGGAAGTCTCATTACTCATTACAGAATAGAAACAGATAGTTTATTTCATTTCCAGCATTTGCTTTTTTCTTTAAATTTTAAAATTTTTTATTAATGCGAAACAATAATAAGAAACAAATTAATTACATCACTTTAAACACATTAATTACACAATTATAAACACAGTAATTACATAATTATAAACACTTTATTTGCATAATTCTGAAATCATTAATTACATCTTACCTGTAGTTTATTTTGCAATTAGAAATATTTGAAGAGAAAAAAAAATACTTTCGATGAGATATGATTGACTATATGTTACAGAACTTGGTAATTCAGAATTAAGTATTGTAATATTGGAAGTTGTTGTTAAAGAATAGAAACAGATAGCTAATTTTATTTACAGTATTTGTCATTTTAAATTTTTTTTATTAATGCGAAACAATAATAAGAAACAGATTAATTACATCATTTTAAACACATTAATTGCACAGTTATAAACACAGTAATTACACAGTTATAAGCACTTTATTTACATAATTCTAAAATCATTAATTACATCTTACCTGTAATTTATTTTGCGATTAGAAATATTTTTTGGAGAGAAAAAAAATACTTTCGATAAGATATGATTGACTATATGTTACAGAACTTGACATTTTAGAATGAAGTATTTTAATATTGGAAGTCATTGTTGCAGAATATAAAACAGATAGCTAATGTTATTTACATTATTTGTCATTTCTACAGATTTTATGGGAATTTCCACAGTAGTGTCTGTAACATAAAGAAAGTTCTATGAATTCATTTTAAAATGTTTCATAACTTTGTATTTTTAAAATAAACGTAAATACTGTATTTTTATTATCAATGAAAAAGAACTCTTGATTCTGGAAACAGAATCTTTGCAGTACCTCAGCGGGCTCTGCAGAATAATGCAGCATCTGCAGATTTTCTTTCATCACAGATTCCCTAATATTTACAATTAGAGTTATTATAGTTTCTGTCTGACTAAGTTTGTATTGTAGATTAATTAAAATCTAAGAAAATTGAGCTGAAGATAGGCTAAATAAAATCTACAAATTGACTGAATAAATTCTACTACTTTAATTTTTAGGATATTTATATTTACCATTCATAGGATGTTTTACTATCTCCCCATCACCTTGATTTTTTTCCTTACCAACCCACCACAAAAGATTTTCCTTCCTTTCTTTGTATAATTTAAAAAGATCGTTACACAAAGTTAAATTTTTTAATTAAAAGATTACTGTAAAATCTCTTTAAATACTTGTCTGTATCAAAGAGTTCTTTCGTTCTTGCGAAGCAATAATGAGAAACATATTAATGTGCATAATACATTATTTTAAACACATTAATTACTCAATTCTAAACACATTAATTACACAATTCCTAACATTAATTCGAAAAGTTAATTTTTAAATTTTTCATAGTTAATTATTCATAAAGTAAATCAAAAGTTAATTCTTTAAAATTTAAATATACTGTAAAAAATTTCGAATCAAATCACGGTATAATGTAACGGTACTTAGGTTGCATCATTCATGAAGTCCATTTTTACCGTAAAATATCCTACCGTAATTTTTACAGTAATATTTATTTAATTAGAGTGATTCAGTGACTGCGGTATATAATTTTCTTTTGTTCTGGTAAAAGTGGATTTTATAGAAAAAGTACCGGTACCCTGAGTGACGGTACTTTTCCCCGCAATTCGATCCAGAATTTTTTACAGTGTAACTATTTTTAATTCATCATTTTAATTCCTTATTCTAATGATTTTAATTAATAATTCATTGTTGCAATGACTGAACACTGGTCGCAAAATTTAATTTGAAATTTATATAATTTATTGAAAAGGAAATGTAACTTTTCGCCCTTTATAAAAAATGTCACCTAAGTACTATGATGACAAAATAAATTAAATTTTGATAGAATAATAACAATAGGCATTTAAATGTTCATTAATTGCCTCCGAATTCAAAATTAAACAAAATAAGAATACCTCAAAATAAGTTATAAATAAACAGTTTACATAAAACTACCGCTATAAGTTTATTAATTTAAAGCTGATGGCAGGTCAAGATTTTTGGATCTTCTTTGCTGATCAAGAATTTTTAAAGTAAGAAATATTTTCTACATAATATATATCCTTCTCATCCATACATGAAAAATTATTTTTGATAAATTTCAAGTAAATGGAATCTACGCTAACAAACAGAATCTACATTTTTAAAAGCAAACAAACAGACTTTCAAAAATGTTAATAGTATGTTATAACCATGAAGAGCAAAAATTCGGTTGTACCAATAGTGGTTATAAAATATAAAAAATATTTTTGATAAACATGATTAGAATATGGCAAATATGTATTTAAGACGAACATAGTCTTACATCTTGTCTAGAATAGTTTAGAAAAAATAGGTGGTGTTAAAGCCAGTTGTTTACTGAAATAAAAAAAAACTTATTACGCAGTAATGTTTATTGTTAAGGAATTAAAATTTTTTCTTCCTTAAGTTATTAACTAAACAATCAGCGCTGCATTTTTGTATGAAATATACTCATAAGAATTTATAAAAGAGTTTCTTAAAAAATTATCCCATTTTTAATATTCAACTTATAAACATTAATATTCTGGTTCCAAATGCTCATTTGTTGAAAAATAAGTTTTTCTATTAAAATATCTTTTTCAGTAAGAGATCGATAAAATTTTGACTAATGATGTGGCTTTACGTACTTCCTTTTCATTGATCTTGGCTGAAATTACTAATTAGTAACCGCAGTATATCGAAGTTTTTCTTTGAAGAAGAAAGAGTTTTCTGAAAGCCTCTAAGTTTTCAGCTAATGAACTGAGAATATTCTGAAGTTACAAAGAATATGTGCTGCTATTTGAAATAATTTTATTATTTCGAAATGGTCAAAGTCTTATATTTTTCTTTCAATTTTTGAGCTGAAGGACTTTAATTGAAATTCCATAATTTTTTATGTGAGCATATTTTATCTTTTGTATTGGTTTTTGAAAGTATTTCAAATACAGAATATTTTTAAACAATACTTTATAGATATTGATTTTGTTTACTTAGGGTTTAACTATAAATTTTTTTTGTTGGTTTGTTGTTAACTGGAGATGAAAAACGTGCTTTCTTTTAAAATAATATTGTTTTTTTGTTAGAAATTATTTATTTATATTTAATTGCGATGTTCGAAAAATATGCTTTGTTGTTAAACATTCCTTGCTTGTCTGCTTTTGTTTGTATGTAGTGAGTAATTAATTCAGATAATTCAAATTAATGCTTTGTTTTAAACAGTCTTTCTTAGTTTATATTTAATTAATCGGAAAAGTTAAAGAGTTTGATTGAAAAACATTCTTTGTTTGATTGTGGATAATTAATACTTACGTTATTATTTTGATTCAAAATTATTGTTAATTTAGCATTACTTAGAGTGATCATTATATGCAGTTGTGTTACTGTTTCTATTCAGTTACTGAAAAGTATTTATAAAACGTAAATTATTCAAGAAAAAAAAATGACTCTTTGCATTCAATGTAAAATTTTTTTAAGCGTTTTTGTTTTANCTATTGTTTACCATGTTAACAGCTGCATAAATACTTGAAACTTTGAAAATAATCTCTTTTTAATATAACGATCAATGTCCGATGGCACATTGACTTGAGAAAACATTCTATACATATGAAATTGACGTTGGGCGGGGGTACCCGCTGGGAGGAGCTACCCGACTCTCCCCTATATTTAATTCTTCTTAGAAAAATTATGATATAAAATTTGGGTTCTTATTATCATTGAATAGGTATTATCATAGAAAATTAAACAGAAGATTGTCGCAGGTTTCTTTTACTCACTAACATAACACGGCTCAGGAAATGTTCGGTGTGCAAGGAAAGGAACTTGAATTACTTTTTATCTACTTATCGGATCTTCACGTAGTAGGACTCTATCTTAATTCTTCAAGAGGGTAATTTTAAATATGATAATTAATTTATCCAGACAATATTTTAAATTATGAAGTGAGTCAAACAACTAACTTTCTTTGATTTCCCGTGCTCTCATTCCTGAATATTCAAATATTGGGAAGGGGTAGCCTCAATATGGAAAACATGTTCTCATTAGTTTGGACCCCTTAATGTTAATTTTATTTACTGCGTATTTCGCCATATCTAGAGAAATTTTGTATCTAGAGATCTAATTACAATATTTCTCCAGATATGGTGGATATCTAGAAAAATTATAAAATTTGATTATTCAAGAATAATACCACATAAAAAATTATTTTTTATAATTATTTTATTTAATAATGCTTGATAAAAGTTTTAATTGTAAGGAATACAACTTTTACATTATTTCAAAGGATGTAATTTTAAATAGCAAAATACAAATTGTGAATGAAATTGATAGAATAGTTTCTGAATTATCAACTTTTTAGAAAATCGTATGTTTTTCGTTATAGTCGTCATATCGTAAAAAAAGTGGTTTAAACTTCTTAATAAGAAACTTTTTATTTTTAAAAAAGGAGCACAATTTTGTTACTAATTCTTATTATTTATCGAAGAAAAGTTTCATTACTTAATTAAAATTGGCCTTAAGGCATTTGGATAACTGGAATTTATTGAGAACTAACTGGAATTAATTATAAGAATTAACTGGAATTTATTATGAGTAAAGAAAATCCCATTTATTTGATTTCATTTGTTAAAATATAATGTATTCGAATTCATGTATTATTGAAATTTAAGTTCACAGCTATTAGAGTAATCAACTATTTTTTTTGTTTTCATTTTATGCTTTCATGCAAGGCAATATGTAGATTTAACTATTAGTAATAATAAGCTTTACACTATAATCCTTCTGTACAAATATTAATTCCTTAGAATATTATTTTTATGTATGCTTTGTAAACATTAAACTTATTTTATGTTTTACATTAAACTAATTTTATGTCTTCCTTATTATATCGAAAAAATTTTTTTTTTTAAAACCGACGATAATTTGTTTAATTAAATGTACTAAAGAACTAATACTCCCATACAATCGAAAAAGACCTTTAAATAATGAAATCCTGTTAAACTAGAAGATTGAAACCCTTTCACCAAATTTTATCCCTCCTTTATTCGCCTAAGGATGCAAGGCTTTTAGTATTTTTTCGATCTTTAAATAAGAACGCTAATGGAATGTGGCTACTAATTAACAATTAAGCTCTTCCCAATCAAGTAAAGTATAATAGACCATTTTCATTTTCAGAAGAAAAAAATCATTTATTGATCTGCTAATGGAAAAGTAAAGTTTTCCGGATGGACAATTTTTATTTTAAACATTATTAAATGGTTAAGAATTCCAATGAGATTAAATGAAATTTAAAAATACCTATTAAAAATTAGATTCTGAATGAGTTAATGGGCTTTAATTAACACAAATCTGAACTTAATTTAAATAATTAAAATAATCTTAATATAAGCTCAAAGCGGCTTCTTTTCGTAAAAACAAAAACAAAATTGTTGCGGGTTCTTAAAAGATGATTAAAATTATGAAAAATTTGTTATTTAAGCATTTAAAGAAATAAATATGCAATTTGATAAGTAATTTTTTAAGATTATCTGTTTTAGGCTGTTAAGTTAACTCTAAAAACTAATTAAATACGTTTATTTGAACTGTTTTGGGAACTTTTTTACATAATCTAGGAAATCAGTTATTGATAGCGAAAATAATGCTAAACACAATGTATGGAAATGGCGAGAATAAAAACATAGTTTTCATAGTACAGAAAAAAACATAGAATAATACATCAATTACGTAAAATCCACTCTAGTACTACCCGCAGAAAAAAAATGTGGTAAAATTGCTGTACGGTAAAGGCTTTTGGTGAAAAATACAATTCTGGTAACAAAACCAAAGTATACGGTATTTAAATAATTTATTTGGTGATTTTCCTATTTATATAGTAACGGTTTATCACAAATTCTGGTTTTCAAAATTTTAGCTCTTATTATCACACATTTAGTAACAAATACAGAACCAAAAGGTAAATTTTACCGAACAAAGGTCACACTACCACTTTCAATGGAAAAGTATCACACTCAAATTACCAAAGTTTAACACAGATTGTAAAACAATATTTTATTGTTATTTTTACCAAAAGCATTACGGTAAACATTAACGAGCTTTTTAGTGTTCCAAAGAAAATAAAACATGATAAATTTTTCCACAAATTGGTAGTTTTGACCATACTTTTTTCTTAGTGTAAGAAGTCATTAAAAATACAACTAAAATTCTTGGATTAGATAAAGAGGAAAATATAAATAGACATTATCATCTTCATTTGAGGGTATTATGAATTCGTTTTCGCGATGGATGAATTCCTTGCTTATCACATAGCTTTTATATATATCAATCAAAAAATTACGGGATATTACTAAATACTTTAAACTTGGTTAAGAAAGATTATTCTAATTAAGCTACAAAAATAAATAAGGAACATCGGTCTTATTGTCAATGCGTCTGTTGATGGACTAGCGTAAGATTCAAAATATTTAGTTATGTTCGAACCTTTTTTTCTTGACTTCGTAACGTTAAAAACATTTGGTATAAATCACTGCAAACTATTGTTTTTTTGGTATTGCACTACTGACTACATTACTTTTCTCCTAAAGTAGTGTATTTCTTAAAATACGAAGAAATAGTGACTTTAATAGTTTCGTTACTCGCTAGGTATTGGTTGTGATCCTTATATACAATACTATTAGAGTCAGTAGAATTACTTTTAAAATACAATTTAAAGTAAGAACAATTGTCTTAGAAAACATGCACAATTATTCTTTAAGTAAAATCATTGTACACAGAGGCTCATGAGTGAAACATACACACAGGTTAGAGAGAATATTTAGACGCATTCGAGCGAGGCTTAACAAAACTGAAAGATATCGAATTTAAATGAATATAAAATTGTTAAATACAGTTGGAGTATATTTATCATGCAAAATATAATTATTCTGACTACACCACTAAAACTATACGATTTGCAACGTTAAACCTTTGTTTCCGCAGATTCATAGCAGAGTGCAAGTCAACAAAGAAAAAAAAAATCCCACCATCTCGTGCTCGATTGTTAACAACCTACTTTTGTAATATGAGGATTAATTCCCGACAAATTTGGTGTTTTATGAAATATAAATAATTCATAAATGGTGTGAATTAAAGAAATCGAGGTGTAAGCTTTCTCCATCAATTATGCTTAGATTTTGTTTAACGCATTAAAGTGCATATGAACGCTTGTAAAACTGAAATAATAAAGGTCATTTGACATCAAACTTGGAGGAATGTTACACCATAGCTTTCACAGTGTAAGAATGATCCAACAATAACGAAAGATAGTTTTTATGCCATTATGTTCTCATGATATATAGAGATTTATTTTCAATGGAAAATGAAAATGAAAAACAAATGAAATAAATCAATAAATATAAACGTTTTTTTACAAAACCTGAGAATTTTTCAATATTATTTTATCGATTTAAAAGCATCTCATGATTGGTTGCATCGTAAGACAAAGTAAATTCCATTCATAATTTTGGACTAAAGAAGTTTAAAATTTTTTTATTTTCATTTTTATTTCTTAGCATCCACTTAAATAGATGGTTCTATCTTCTTCTAAACTCTCTCTCGGGAGTGAAATTTTTCATCCGATGTCGTCGCTAAGCAACCGAAAGTATTTTCTACGACCTCCCAGCATTCATGTCACTTCTGGATGCCAGTTCTATTTTTTTAAAACCGTATGTAGTTTTTGCACCTTTTAAATGTATGTTACGCTTTCGTGTCGAGTTTATCATTTAGGTCGTAACATCAGAAATCAGCGTATATTCTCTTTATACCCATATGATTTTTATTGCAATCGATTTTAATACTCTTTATTGTTTTAATACTTAATGAAGTTTATTGTTTTTACCAGATATTATACAAAAAAAAGCAATAAAGAATTAATAAAGTATGTACTTTTTACTTTTGCTTTCGTTATAAGTAACAAAAGTAAAAGTATTGCCATACATGCAGTACAGTACGGAAATTCGCCAATAATTTTTTTCTTCGTGTTATTTTATTTCAAACAGACAGAAAAAATACTAGTTTTGAGAAAATGAGTATTCAGAGAAAATGAATGTTTAGAAAACGTGCGAATAGAAAATGTTAGCAAACATTGCAAGTGGCACTCGTAATATGTGGCTCGAGTGGTTTTCATTAATGCCTGAATGAGCTCACACGATGTTTTGAGTAAACTCTACATTTCATTTATAATATGGTAATTTTTTGAAAGTATACATTTAGAGGGATATGGTTTGGTCTTTCTTGAAAATTATATTTTAGAAGTTTCAAAGCGAAGCTATTTCTTTACCTAAAGTCAGCCGATATTTTTTCATTAACTAAAATGCTTTCTAAATACCTAAAACGTATTTTATATAATTTATATATTTTAGAATTTTTGTCATCATTTACACTTGTATGAAGTTATTTAAAATTTATTTTTTAACAGAAAATGTGAAATAAATAAGTTTCATGTTGAGATAGCCTATTCATTTAATTAAAAAAGAAAACATTCTTTGTGCTATAACATTAAAATGCAAATTTCATAAAACATCGCATTGATCACAAATACTGAAAGATACATAAAAATAATGCATATACGAGTTCGAATCGAATGTTTATAAACTTTTACTCTTTTAAAGCAACTTACCTAATTCGTGACTTAAGTTATTGAAATTCCATTATTATTTAGGTTGAACAACATTAAATCGGTCTGTGAAAAATTCATAATATCAATGATAACTTATATTTAAATAATAGACTTCAGTGATAACTTATATCTTTAAACTGTTTTTATTTTATCCACGGTGTTTAATGAAATTCATTATGATAACAATAGTAAAGCAACAAAATTAGTAATGTATATTTAAAAATTAGGAAAACTATTAAATAACTTATATTTTTTTTTAATGTTAAAGCAATGTGAAACACTTAAAGCTATTGAACACCATTTAGAGAAAGCATATCAAATTAACAATCGTGCTTAGAGCTTTATTTTCCAGTAATACTTTGAAATCTGCAAAAGAGAATTCCTGTTCCTCAGTGAAACATTGCTAACCATTAGTGGAAATCGTGAAGCAATTCACTAATGAATGTTTTCTATTGAGGTTGGCTTCACTGTTTTTCTCTGTTCTTCACTAAGGAAGGCATTTAGTTTCCTTTAAAAACTGTTAACATTTTCTTTGCCATGGCATGTTATATCAAATGTTAATAAAGTGATTATCTAATGGTTAATCACTTTATTAATTATTTATAACTTACTTATTTATCTAATTATTTATTTATTATTGCTTATCTTTCAATGCATGTTTTTAGTCAGAGACTTATCAAATATTAAAAAGTAACGCGTGTTTCATAATGATGGTTTAAAATACATTTTGTTAAAATGCTTCGAAAATAAACATCGGATTTGTTACAAAAATACCTAGATGGCTCTGATGTTTAACTGATGTAGTAAAAACTTTAATTAATTCGAACAAAGATAAAAACTCATCTACCTTATTGTTATTTGAATAAGTGCAATAATTTTTTTTTAGTTGAACAGTCAATTTATTAATAATATTAAACTTCCCTATTCCTTGGACGTAGCCTTCTTAATAGAAAAATTAAATTTACTGAAGCATAGAACCGATGTCATGTATGTCACGTATAAAAAGAAGTGAAAGAAGTGATTCAAAAAAAGAAGTGAAAGAAGTGTGCACATTAGAAGAAGTTGGTTAGTATTTCAGAGATGAAAAAGAAGCGCTATTGAAATTTTATGAATCTCTGTTGAAGATGTGATTACTGTAAAGCATCAAAACCTATTTGATTGTCCGGAAAACAAAAAAATTGCAAAGCAGTTGTTTCAAATATGAATCCTCTAACAGTCAAGCATATTTCCTCCAACAGTTAAACAGATTTTGATGTTTCGAGTCCTGCCTACATCAGTAAAGATTTGTTAGATTTTGATGTAGTGTGATTTAATTTTTTCATTTTCTGTTTAATGGCTTAGTTTGTGATTTATAATGTGCATAATTTTCTGGCAGAAATTCTAAAACTATATTGTAAAGGAAATAATTGCAAAACACTGCATAACCATCATGGTTGTGTTTGAATTTTAAATTGTGTAACACAAATTTATTTCTATTTCATTTAATAGATTTATTAGCATTCAATTTTAGCAAATATAATGCAACAATGCTGGTAACAATTGTTAATTTAATTACTTAATTTAACATTTAAATTTTGTTTATGCGTCGTCAACTGCTGCGTTTTATTTTTATTACTTGTCTTACGATTTTTTAGTTAACTTTTGCATACATTAAAGCATTTTATTTACCTTTGCACACAAAAATAAATTCAGAACTTTATTATGTATTTGCTCAAAGTTTTGTCTAGTTATCCTCTTAACATAGTTTACGTTATGCGAAATGACTGAAGTTATTTAAGGTGTTTAATGGTCCAGTTTGCTCGACGATCTGAGATCATAAATGAATGCATAATCGTAAAGTGAAACACATAAAACAGTAATGGAGTTTTCGTGAATAAACTAACGAAATTTACAAGCACCCCAGAATTAATGAAGGAAAAAAAAGTTTAAATAATTACCGAATTAAGCAACAGAATTCTGCAATAAAAATATTAAAATCTTTGTCAATTTTTCCAGTCTTTAGAGATAAAAAAATCTTTTTTTACATGTTAGCTTTCTTTTATTGTATTAAAAATTTTTAAATTTGTTTTGGTATCAGTTGACAGAATTTCTTGGAAAGGTCGTCATCCACGTGCTTCTTATTGAGGTGTCCTGAAAGCAATTTCGTTTTTTTAGGAAAAGAAAAGACGGTTTTCTTATAGTAATAATTAGATATTGTCCAATACATTTTGTTGATTTTCTGGAAGTATCATGTCTGGAAGTATCTGTTGTTTGTTCTCAAAAAACTGATCCAGAGGATTATTTAACTTCTCATTTGAAGTAAAAGTTACGTCGTCTAAAGTTTGTAAAGGTCGTAAAAATATTACAGACAACCTATTTCTTGTCAACAAGTCCCTAATTTTCTTGACTTTTGGGAATCAAAACTCAGACAGTAACTCGACGGCGCATACTTCTTTCGGTAAAAATATGAGGAAGCTTTGAGCTTCAAATGATCCTGATCTGTCGAATTCGATAAAGGATATCAGGAGTTGTTATCCACCCATTTGAATCAATTACTGCATTTATTGTGTCGTCATCAGCTTAGACTAGTCTTTCAGAACGTGGTGCATCTTCATCATTAAAATTGGGGATCAAAATTTTTCAAACCGAATTTATCATAGGCATGCTGTCAATACAACTCCAAACACATCGCAATTTTTTTCTTGCTTAAACAGCAATTTTTCCTTTTCGAAAGTTAAGAAGCTAAATATGCCAAAAATGATGTGTTCCACTTTTCATATTTGAAAAGGCACTAACCAAAAACTATTTCGTAAAATGAACTTTTACTTAACTTTGTTGCTTTGTTTGTCAAGGAATTTTGTTGCCGTGATACATCTTGCAAGCCTTGGCTAGATCTTTTAAGCCTCTCTGTCATTATATACAATGATCATGCTGCTTAAATATGAAGTTGGCTACAAAAACTCATAAATATTTAATAGACTTGTATGGGAAAAATGATGAGAAATAATTGATGAACTTCAAAAAAATTGATGAGAAATTAAAAAAAAAATAAACACGGTAATGTGTAGAATAAACCCTTTTATTGGGGAGAAAACAAAATTATTTTCCTGATCCCCGAAATAACCGGATATTTATTATAAACTAAAAAGAAAAATGACGAGAAATTTGAACATATTAATGCGCCCTATAAACCATTTTATTATACACATTAGGGTTTCTTAAATTTGAATATATAATACTATGATACAACTTGATTGGAAACACCGTTCAATTTAATTGAACTGTATTGCAATAATTGTTTGCAAAAATATAATAATTGTTTGGTGTCTAATGTGTTTATAAGTTCAACTACTTAGAAACACATTATAGAAACTCATTATGGAAAGAACTCACCTCGCCTTCAAGTCCAAAGCTGTCAGCTGCTATAGAACAAGAAATAGCGCATTTCAAAGAGTGGAACTTCTCTCTCACCTGATGCCCCTTCTCTCCTCAACCTTTGTCAAAACCTTTCTTAAATATTGATCCAAAATCCCCTACTTAAAGTAGTTAAACCTTGTAACTATAGTCACCGCCACTGCTCCTGACGAATGGCGAGGAGAATACTTTCCATAGACAGACTATAGGTGCCAAACAAGCCGCTATTGAAACATTTACAATTTATTTTCTTTCTGTTCACTTCTGTAGTTTAATTTTAATCATATGACCTTATGAATAAATATATGAAATTCTAACAATAATATTTACAAAAATGAAAAATATTTATAAGTTTTCAAACCTGGGCACAACTGGACAAATTTGTGACTTCCTTCTGTCATATTTTAATTCAAGTTTCTTTGTTTAGTAAGGCATTTTCATTTACCCTCAAACGCTACTTAAGAAAAATATTAATAGTAGTTGATAATAGCTTTCTTGTTGAATGTTCCTATAACGGGAGTCATGGTTTGAAGTATAGTTAAAAACTCACTCAATGTTTTCATTCTTTTACATTGATATCGAATACACTAAGTCATTTGATATAGCATCTGCTAATGGGTTAAAGTTCCAGCAAATTTACACAATATTTTGGTTCGAGGAATGCGTAATTGAGTTTGGTTTAGAGAGTACCGGTACACTTTGACTGCATAATCCATAAAATCCTTTTCACCATAAAATTCTTTTTTACCATAAACTATTATACAGTAATTTTTACTGTAATATTTATTTAATTAGAGTGTTTCAGTTAAAATTATGGTATTTTTTTCTGTAACATGTTCATGTAAAAATAGAAGTTCCGGCACCCCGAATGTGAGTACTTTTTACCGTAATTTGATATAGAATATTTTACTGTGTACAACTATTTTAGTGAAATTGTTATACAGTAATTGCAGCACAGAAAAAAAATCGAAATAAAAAATTATATTTTTAAAAACCACGTTTTTATAGTGGAGAATAATAATTAAAAAATAAAAATTTGAAAAACGAAAAACGTGGGGAGCATGAAATACATAACAGTAATGTTATATTAGTGTGTGTATGTGTGCTCATGAGAATATGTCTATCCATATCTGTAATTGTAATTGTATCTGAATGTGGATGTGTATGTGGAATATGTTTGTGTATATGCATGTGTATGTGGATGTATATGTGGATGTGTATGTGGCTGTGCATGTGTATGAGTAAGAAAATGTGTATATGTACTGTTATGTATTTCATGCACCCCCCTACGTTTTTCTTTTTTCAAACTTTTACTTTTTAATTATTATTATCCACTACAAAAACGTGGTTTTTAAAAATATTATTATTTATTTTGATTTTTTTGGTACTCACTTCCAAAATCTCAATTTTTTCACTCACTGTACACAAAACTTTTCAACTGACATGTGACACTAATTTGAAATAATCGAATTGAAAACCAAAGACAATCGCGAAAATTTTCTTTATTTTAAATTTTATTTTACTTTGTATGTCTTCTTTCTCTTCATTTTCATGCATTGTCATCTAATTCTGAACTATGTGCCAAATTTGAAGTCTGTAGCTAGTCGGGAAGTTAGTTTAAAATCGATTACAAAATTCCACCCGAACAGACATATAGGAAGGCAAGTTAATATAAACGTGGTAAAATTGAGCATCATGAAAAAGGAAAACATAACTTAAAAAAGATTCACCAAGCATGCATTTCTTCTTCTTATCCTTAGTTTTTTTATATATATTTTGTAATTTCCAAATGAAAAGGAGTAATGTGAAAGCTATTTTAAGGTATTACGAAACTTTCAAATTTAATTGTTTTATCTTAAAAGACAAATCATTCCAGTGAGATTATGGGTTTCGTTACTGGAATGTAGAAAAGAATTTAGCATTGGAGAATCAATTGTATTTATTAAAATCGTTTCAAAGAAAACAGACTGAAAGGTTTACTTTATAAATACTATTGATTTCAGTGGATAATGAGATAAAACAAAAAGATAAATTAGATGCTTTAGATTTTATTAAATTTAATTGTGGAAGCATTGTGTACTTTATAATGAGCAATTCTAGTATTTCAATATTTAATTAATACACATGAAATCTTATATTATGTTCCATTCTCGTCCAAAGAATGAGGTTCTTTTTCTGCATCAAAATTTTGAATAAATACTTAGTGCAATATGCATTTATTTGCATTGCATTAGGCAGTTAAGCTACGTATTATAAAAAGAAAGATTGGTTTGTTTAAATGCCTCCATTAAATAGTGAATTTTGATGAAACGAACATAGTCACGTGTATACATTTCGCTGAATTATAATGTTCTCATCAGTTTCATTGAAGTTTAAATAAATCCTTTTCATCTACCTATTTATGCTCATATTTTAAGCTATATATTTATAATAGGAAACGTTGGAAATGCAAATGATGTAATCTGGAGACTTTCATCAAAATTATTCTCACTTGGGGTTTAATTACGAACTAGATACGTCAGTTTATTATGAAAATGTAGATGCTATGAATTTTATGTGACAAGGGTTGATGTCACTTTCTATGTCTTTAAAATGAAAGTGAAAAAGTTTTAAGAAGATCTGAATAATTAAATAACAATAAATAGCTTATAGTAAAATTATTACAACGGTATTTTTGCAATCGATACTATATATTATTTATTATAATATTATAAAATACAAAAGTATTTTTAAAAACAACATTCCATTTTATAAAATGTAAATACAATTTTCAGTTTTAATAAATGTTCTAAGATATAGGAGCTAAAACTATTATATTTGTAAGGAAAAACACTTTTTATTTAAAAAAGAGCAAATAAGTTATAGTTTTATAAAATGCTGGTTGCAAAATTTTTGATGTCAAGTACATTTGATAAATTGTCAATAAGCTTTGCTTATTAGGAAAATTAAATATACTAGTGGGCTGCGCCCCCTGCTCGCCAACCCCCGAAAATTGCTACGCAATCTTATATGGTTTATTTTCTCAAACCAAGCTCGCTTCGCTCGCTATTAACTTAGATGCATTGCAAATGCATTAAATTCTAAGAATTCAAAACAATCATTCAAATCCATATAAAAACTTTTTTTTAAAAAAAAAAATTATATCTTTTTAGTAAATACTAAGTCATTAAAATAAATTTGAATTCAAATAAATGATATGTAATTCGTTAAACCTATTAGAAATGTGCTATAGTATAAAATCTTAAAGCGAAACATCACGATTGAGACTTATTTTTCAATGAATTACTAATAACAGTAATAAAGCAAATAAATTCGTGACATAAATCAAAAATCGTCAAATAAATTCTTAATATATAAATTCGTGAAAAAGGCGCTTTTGACAAAATACTAAAATAGAGATCTATTGACAAAGACTACTCACTTCTGAGTATGAGATTGCCGCAGCTAATAGGGAGATCACATTTGATGAGAATGCTCTCTCTGGTTATTTCAGTTTCCATTTTTAAAAGCGCTATATGTTGAGCCACCTCAGATAGATATGGCATGTGACATTTTTAGCGGCAATCATTGGTCGATTTTCTAGCGTTGCAGTTGTAATGAGGCCTTTTTTTGTCGCCGTGTAAGAGAAATATATATATAGATTTTGGTGAAGGAAGATAGAAAATAAATATGCTTTTTTAGAGAAAAGAAATATAACTTTGCATTTTTAATAAAAGTAAAAATAAATTAATATTTTTAGTAAATGAAATTTTAATTGAGTGTCTGAAATATAAAAACACACAATGAAAATACCATATTTACTGGATATGGAATATATAGATAAGAATTAAATATTCTTTATTTTAATATGCAGCCATTTGCTACTTGCTTTATTATATCTCTTTTAATCTTTTTCTAAAGGAATGCAATTACATAGCCTCAATACCAGAATGCTAACACTGCAAATAACGACGCTCAACGGAAGTCAGAAAAGAATTTCAGCAGAAATGTGACGTCGCCTCATTCATCACAGAAGTCGATATTCTTCGTTTATTCTCTTTTTTCTTTTCATCAGCACAGAGAATTCATCTTACGTCACACTCATTTATCCACCACGACATCGAATATTGACTTTTTTTTCCTTTCACTGTGACTGTGTCAACTAAGGTCTTTCGGCGAGGTAACGGTCTTCACAGACGCATAATTTGATCATGAAAATTCTTTTTGTACTTTCACCCGTGACTTTTCTGCTTTAAGGCAGTGGTTATTCCGAAATAAAAGAAGATAACATTTAAAAGATATTTAGAAGAAATATGAGAAGAAATTTACTTGATTACGTTAATTAATATTTTAATTATGTTATGAGTTGATCGTTTTAATACGTCACATATTTTATCTCAGCGAATTAGTTTTTTTTTTGCTATTTGTTTCTTTTCTCAGAGACATACAATACTTAATGTTATTATATTTTGCAGTGAAATGATTTATATTGTGTTCGGATCGCAATTTTTTGTACCGGAAATTTTGATGATCACATTCAAAACCGAAAAACACTTTGAAGTAAACAAACAAAATAATAAAATTTACCGTACCATACCGTAAATAAAATCAAAAAAATCAAAATGCTTTTTTCTCACTTTTAATGCATATTTTAAGAATTTAAAAGAATAAGACTTTAAGGAAAACGATGTTAATGTTTTAAATGCTAACGCAAAGCAGAATTTTATTATAAATTTCTAATGGAAAAAAATAATTTATATGCATTAATGTAAAATACGCCTAGAAGTAATAAATTTTTATCTACGATGGAACAAATGGATGATATATTTGATCTTTTGAAAAAATTACAATATTTTAATTAAGTTTTGGCACTTTTTACTGTTAGAAATTGAAAAAAAATTAGATTAACTCTGAAATTCAAATTACATATTTATTTTTATTATTATTCTTAAAGTAAATAACAAGTTTTTAAGAGAAACTGAAACAAAATAAATAAAAAGAAACATTCCGAACTTTATGTGGTAGCTTTCATTAGGTTTTTATGCATATAATGTCTTAAATTTGTGAAAAAAAATATATGAGTATCGTCAATGAGGCATAAAAAATATAACACTTCGAAAATTAAAACTGAACGCTTAGTTGAACTTCTTTTTATCATTTTTATATTAAAAAAAGTCTAAAGCTATTTCAAGAATTTTATGACGATAAGTTGAGACAAAGTAACTATTTTTCTATTTTAAACTTTAAGCAGTCCTGTTTATTACATTTTTTGATACATTGTTTTAAATTTGCAAGAAAAATAAATAAATAAAAATTGACATAAAATAATGATCTTAGAGAAACGATAGTCTAGATAAAAGTGTAAAACAATTCGAGAATTAAAACTGCATGTCTCTAGTTATTAATATTTTGAAATTATTTAACAAACTCCGTTATTATCATACTAATTTTTTAAGGAAATAAAAGTAAATAAATAAAGTTTATAACTATTCTAAATTTTCTGTAGCTATTTTTTTTATCTTTTTCTAAGACCTAAATTTGTAAAATAATTATGATGAAAAGAAAAGCTTTAAAATTCAATAAGGTTAGAAAGGAACAGAAAAAAACGAGTCTTATCTCCTTTTTCAATTAAGATAAGAAAATAATTTTTTTCCGATTGAAAGAAAATTAATTGCATTATTTTTTAAAATTTTAAACATGCAAAACCTTTTAAGTTGTTTTGTTCTCTTGACGATTTAAATTAATTCTACAAATTATTTAGTTTACATCCAAAAGGAAACGTGGTAATTTTAGTTTTTCAATTACATATTAAATTAATTTCTTTCTTTAAAATCTCTTTTTATTTTCAGTTAGTTTTTGGAACGTTAAGAATTTGCATGGAAACTGAATGAGATTAATATCTTATAGGAAAGTCTACGATAATAATCTCAGAGAATATTTTATGCTCTTAATCAGTTTTCTTTAGTATTTTCAAATTAATTTTAAAGTGCTCCTCTTTTAAGTGATTAAATTACTCCCTTAAAAATGTATTTTTGAGTATTTTCCTATTATTACAAAACTATAAAAAATGAGAAGAAAGTTGACCAGGTTATTTACTTTATAACTCTTCTTAATAGAACCTCATTGTTTGAAATGGAACGAAAATAAAATGAGAAATGCAGTAAATATTTACTTTATGACTTGTGCTTAAATTATTGCAAAAATAGGCAAGCGGAAAACAAGAATTAACATAGTCACTGTTCACAAAGCTAAAACATCATTTAAATTAGTTCTTCAAAATGAAGAGTGGTTTAAAGAAAGTTTATAATTTTTTTTATTGCTTTTAGCTATAATACGATTTGAGTTGACACTATTTTTTTAGTGTATTGCGAATAAAATAAGTTTTGAAGTTAAATGCTAAATCTTCATAATAAATTAATAATACAAAAATATTACAATTTATTAATTTATACATAATTAAATTTTCCTTCTATTAAATATAATTTCAATATAGTATATTGAAGTTATATAATGCATTGAAGTTATATTATCATTAAATATAACTCCAAATTATAATTTAGAATTCAATAATTCAGAATTCAATGTTCTCCAAATAACTAATTTTCGAACGAAGTGTTTAATCAATATGTTTCCAAAATTATTTTAATATTAAAATTACGATAGTGTTAAGTAAAACTTGCTAATTTTTACTAACTAAACAGCTAAATTTGAAATCATTAAATATCAGAAATTAGTAGAGCTGTCTAAAAAAGCTAGTTTGTTTACGTTCTAACTAAACTAGTTTGTTTATGTTCTACATGGCTTCATTCCTGTCTTTGTATTAAATAAGACATGTATAGTGAAAGAATAGATTTTTTGTGAAAGAAAATAGAATGTGTCACTTAAGAGAATTGGTACTTGACGGGCTTGGCTTACTTGAATTTGAACAGAAACAACAGTTGATAACGTAAGCAAATACCACGTTTCAACAACCAATCAGGATCGAGATACCCACACTGCGTCACTTGCAAATATCCCATTACCCAGGTTAATTATCTATTTCATGGGTATTCATTCTGACAACGAATTTGTGATTTACTGATAATTTTGAAAATCATGTAAGCGTCTTTAATTCTAGTGACGCATCTGTTTTATGAAAACTGTATATTGCGTTTTCTTTAAGTCCGTTGGATATGTAATTGATGTCAAAAACTAATTTGAAATTTTAGGCATAATAGTATACCTCATTTCAGGAATATGAGATCTATTTCTAAAACGCTTCGTTTCATCTGAAATTAGATATTTAATAAAGAACATTTCAGAAATATGTCATTGAATTTATGTTTTTATAAAATTGCACTTAAAAATATGAATGAGAGCATCGTTATGTTTTTGTGGAAGAAGGTAATGCAACTAAAATAGAAAGCGGTAATTTTTCTTTCGTTTTGAGTTTGAGCATAATATTGCGACATTATTGTTTGAAACATTATTATTTTGAAATATTAAATACAAAAAAATGCTTTATCATCTTTTATGTAAAGTCAGAAATTATCAAAAATTTCTTCTCATGTTATTGAACATATATAAATGATAAAGACCAATTAAAATATACAAATAGCTACAATGCAAGCCTTGTAGATTTTGAAAATGTAATTAAAGATTACAGTATTTCCTTTGAGATTGCAAGATTGTAATTTTTAAATGTTTGAAAACACATACTTTTGTTTAAAAAAGTGTTTACTATACTTAATTAAGAAAAACATAAGTAATAGGAAAACTTTTTTTTCACATAACATAATAAATATAAGATTAACTGAAAACATAAATATTTACTGAAATATTATGCTTAATGAGATAAAAAGAACTGATCTTATTTAAACAAAAAGCTTTTTTTTTTAAAATTCGTTATATAACAAATTGTTTGATTCTTTTTGACCTTTCATTTATTTTCGATCTTATAATATTGAACACTTTAGAGGAATTCATAGGCAAAATGATTATAATTCCCAGGAAAAATGTACACAGAGTTTTTATAAATTTAATTGACAAACAGTTTCTAATTATTAAACATGTTTTTGTGAAAAATAAACGTGATATTTTGTTTACCTGCGTCAAAAGTTTCTTAAATTTATTGAAATTTTAAAATTTAAAAAAAGATGAAACACTTGGGAAATTTTATTAAGATAATTAAACTTAGGTAAAATATTATTTGGATCAGAAATAAAGATAGATTCAGAATAAATTTATCATTGGAAAAATAAAATTATAACTTTATTAAGTGTAACTGGTTTCTTTTTATCTTTAAGTCTAATACAAAGATATTATTTTCAAATATCGATGGGAAAATGTTCAGAGTGCTTTATTGTTAATTAATAGTTTTTTAAAAAAGCTTTTTGTTGAGCAAATATAATTTAGAGCAACAACATTTATCACAATCTTCAAAAAATTGAAGAATAACTTGACCCTTTTAAAAGAAATAAAAGGTTTTTAGTCCAATATTTTTTAAATTTATTTTCCAGTTGATTTAACGGTATTTAATAACAATATATACCTTAAAAGTGACTTAAAGTTGGAAAGATTTAAGGTATCATTTTTAACAACATAAAAAAAAGCAGCATGTGATTTGTCTTTAAAAATTTTCTTCTTCTTTTTGTTCTCTAACAAAACATGGTAGTTTAAACAATACAAATTTTTACTTAAATCTTAGAATTTAAAGGTAATGGAATGTAAAATCTTCTATTGATAATTTGATTTTCTTTCTTCAAATTATTTCAAATTAATTTTTTCGTAAGCATAATAATTTTTGAACTTATGTTTACTTTTTAAAACGACATTTAGTATGACTATTTACTGAGCAAATTTGTTGAGTTTATTCATCATAAAAATAATATGTCTCGACGGAAATTATTTAATTAAATTATTTCTGGCAGTAATTTATGTTTCAAATAAATTTAATTAATTTTATTACGTGTTATTAAAAAATAATAATAACTATATTTTATTTTATTTACGTTTAAAATAATAACTATATTTTATTTCTTAAGTTTGCTAAAATTGACATTTAAAATAAAAATATAAATTTCAATAGTTTGATTATAATAAATTAATACTGTCCAAAAAATTCACGTGCACAGTACTAATCATTTTTTAAGAAGATTTCATCTAATGTTTTTGGCTTAAAAATTAATTAAAAGCGTTTCGAATGTACCACGCATTTACTCTTAAACAAAACATTCTTTATTTTAAACAAAAATTTAATCTTATTAATTAGGAAATAATGTAATTATAATACCAGAACAAATAAAAATCAAAAAATGGCTGCTATGTGAAATAATGTATTAATTAAAATAGAATGTCTAACTGATTTCATCAGTATTCATGCATAGTAGCATAGGAAAATAAAAAAAAGTAGTTCAAGTTTTCGTTTTCATATTATTTAAAATAATGCTTTTGTAATATTTTGCTAAAATATATACTATTTAATGAATAAAGTATTATCTTGAACAACGATTGAATGATAAATGTTTATTGTGCGTAATGACTTAGAATATAATGAAAATATATTATTTAATGAATAAAGTATTATCCTGAACAACGATTGAATGATAAATGTTTATTGTGCGTAATGACTTAGAATATAATGAATGTTTTTTACACAATATTAATATTAAGGAATTGTTAAACGTAGTAATACTTATATATTTTTCACAGTATTTATGCATTTTTTCAGTTATATTAATAAACAATAATTTAAATTACAGGTGCCTTAATTATCAGTATAGTCAAATATAATGAATACAGATCAGGAATAACATGCAACTAAATATACGCAGGAACAATTGCGTTATGTTTTTGTTAAATATCCATAATAGTTTTGGTTTTAGAAAAATCAAATTGTTACACTGTTCAAAAATTGTAAAAATGTGATTCCAATGATTTCATTAGTTGCATTAAACTGACATTGATAATTTAATTATCATTTGTCGAATAAAATTTAAACTCACGTTGTGAATAAGTAGATTTCTTTACATTTACATGTAGCTTTTCATGTTTTCAATATTAATTGCTAGTAGTTAAAAGGCTAAATGACAACAAGCATTTAGATCTTAAAGACCTTTCACTCATTTATTGTTACCTTAAAACTTTTTCAAAATGTTTTATTTATTTATTTCCCATTCAACAAAGTGAGCAATTTTCAAAAAAGCTTTTTTAATCACATTTTTCTTGTTTCAGCAAGAAGTTCAACATAAAAAAGAACTAAATATTTTTTCCGAGTGCTTTACTTGAAAAACTAAAGCACATACATCTTTCAGACTAAGTATCAATAGTCAAGAGGGCATTTAAAAAAAAAAAAAGAGTTTTCTTACTTTGATTAAAAAAAAAATCTGTGAAAAGTGCTAAAATATCTGGTTTCGAATACGAAAAAAACATTTTTCGGTGTATGGATAGTTAATGCAAAAAGGTTTTTTCTAGAGTTTTAATTTTTGTTTTTGTTTTAAAGATGAAGAATTTATTTGTGAAAAGAATTGATAAATAAAGTTTCAGGTGAATTTTATGAAATACATTAACTTTATTTACGTTTGAATATTTTTGAAACAATTTTCCTTGCATAAAAATTAAAATAAAGTAACAAAATATAAATTCAAAATATCCTCTGTTACACACATTAATATAAAAAAATATTAAGCTTAAAAAAACGCTTTTTAATTTTTTATTTTTCATATTATAGAAATTAATTATAAAATATAGAAAAAGTTCTTTGTGTTAGAGTTTTAAGTTAGAAAACATTTTTATGAAATTTTTAAATTTTTTTAAAACAGTTTTATAAAAAAAATTTAAATTAAAACTAACTAAAATTAGAATTTTTTTTTAAAATTTTGAAAACTTGTTTCATTTTTTAAATATTTTTAAACGTGCTTTTTACTTTTTATTCGGTAAGTGCTTGAAAAAAAATCATAAGTATGGATTTGCAAATAATTCTAATTAAATTATATGCAAAACAAATTTAAAATGTTTTTCATAATAAATTGCTTTGTATGAAAATAGAAAAATGAATTATTTCAGAAATTTTTTTTCAGAATGATGTGATAGTTATTCAAACGGAGACTAATATACTGTACTTTGCCAATGAAAAACGAATTGATTCTAAATGTTTACCCTTTATTTTTATTTGTCTGATTTCAAAATCCTATAAGACTTGTTTACTTGGATCTTGATGATAAGATGAAGATGATAAGATGATACGATAAGATGAACACGATAAGATCCCAACACAAAATGATGACTTAAAGTTCCTCCTGGCAGATAATGTGTGAATGATAGGCGTATTTCTCATCTTGTCATTTTGCCAATATTGCAGCGATTTGAATGGTAGGAAGTGATATTAGGGTTTGGAAACTGTAAAAATGTTTATGTGAACCAATTAAGCAATTTCTTCAAAATGCGTATCCTAGTTAAACTTTTACGTTGCAGGATATCTTTTCCGAATGTATTAATAAAAACAATTGAATGTAACTATTTATTTAAGAAATTTTATACACTTCATACTATTCACTTACCAGATCGAAAAAGGGACATTACAAACATTAAGTAGAAATGAGTATTAAACGAACTTTACATCGAAAAAATTGACGTAGTTGCATTTATTTAAGCATTTAAAGTTGCTATCATTTTCACTTTCGCTTTCACATATCAATTTCAACTTTAATTTCCATTTTTTTTATCACATTTTGCTTTGCTACAAAATATCTGTAAATATGGAAATAAAAAATAAGCGAAATTTGCTCTAAAAATTATTCTAATCTCAATTTAAAGGGATGCTTAATAAATTTATGAGTAAATGTTTATAAGCCCAGTCGGGCATGTAAGGGGAAGAGTACATATTTGATTAAAATTTTTACGTGCTCTAGGTATATGGAGCTGTAAAATTTTCGAATTTTAAGTGAAAATTCAGATATTTGAGAGACATTTGCATAACCTACTAATTTGAAGACTATTCGAATTCCCGCAACATACATACCAATTTCTGGTGTTCAATTCTCATACATACCCATTTTTGTGTTCAATTTTGTGAAAATAATTTTCAGCTGAATGCATATTCGTTTGTTGATTGGTCAATTTATAGATTATTTAAACCCGAAACTAAGTGACTAAAATATTTTGTTCTCATACTTTATATCTACGAAAACTGTGAGGATTCAATACTTCGATATGTTTCTTTAAATTTTTAATTAATACAAATTGTATCCAAAATTAACAAAATTGGATGTTTTACATGTTCAAGAATGTCCATGTTTTTAAAATTCAATAGATTACTTAAAAATCTGAAAATACAAAGTTTTTTTTAAATGAATTTGTTCTATACTGCGCATGAGCCAACATAAACTCCATCACATCTTGTGAAACGTCGAAATGTCAGGTGAAATGTAAATCTAATTTTTATTAATCAACCGCAGCTGAGAATCGAACCACGCATCCTTCCTTGTAACTAGCAATTTGATGCTTCAAACCACATAAAGCTACAAGTTCACCTGACAGTCAGACTCATATAAAGCTTTACAAGTAATTTCTGGGGCTAGTCAGGGGAACCATATAATGTCTAATTGTGCAACTCCTAATTTGTCAATAATAATTTCGCCTTTCATGGTAACATATATTACTAATATATAATATCTAACCAAGTTTCAAAATTATGGGTTAATATTAAGGAAAGTTATGGGGAATACATAGCATACTCTCTTCGAAGCCTTGATTCATAGCAAATGAATACATTGTTTTCCAAGTTTCAACCCATTAATATAATAAATTAAAACATGGGTTCAAGAATACATCTTTAATAATAACTATTTTAGTATTATTGCGTGCAAAATATCGTAATAATTCCCATACATTAGAAGCATTATTAGTTATTAAGAAAAAAAAGACATCAAAATCAGCATCTTATATTAATTATGAAAAGAAATCCGTCGAAAAAATCCAGAAAAAGATCGTATTTCAAATTTTTTAACCCCTTAACGATCGGTTAATTTTCAAGAAAACGGTCATAAAAGTGTCTATTTTGCCAAATACACGTATTTGATTAGTGCAAGTATCTAGTTTAAGATAAACTAACTATTTACAATTACCTTAAAAATATCCTAGTACGGCTGTATGGTGCGTAAAATGAGAAATAAAATGTTTTCCGGGCAAAAGAAATGAACTAGTTTTATTCTTATTGGCGCATTACTACTGAACACCCCTGCCCGTCAATATCACGGGAGCGAGAAATAGCGAGCAAAAAATCACCCCACCATTTTCACGGGAGCGAGAAGGAAGGGGTTAACTTTCTTTATAAACCAATATAATTTTGATTCAAAAGAGTTTTTGATTGTTAAATAACTTATAATTTATACGTTTGCTAAATTTTCCCAAAATAAGATAAGAAATACCACATAGAAATTCATTGGGGAATTTAACAAGCTAGCAAAGCATAAATATATTTCCAAGGGCATTTATGACTACGATGAATGCTTATGTTTTGTTGACTTCGCTTGAATATTTTAAATAGTTCCATCTCTTTCTATTCAGGAAAGTGAATTTATAAATACAAAAGTTTCCATATATTGGTTATAAATTGAAACTTCAAAATATTCCTCAATTAGAATATTGATAATGCGCATTCGACCGAGAAATCCTCTTAAAAGATTATACATTGTGTTTAATAGCCAGAAGCAGATGTTTGAAGATTAGTTATTTTCGAGTTACTATTTATAATACTTTTCGTGTTCCTTTTAGTCACGCTAAACATTTTAATAATGTGGTGAGCTTCAAGAATCTGTGGAGAAAATTCTCATTTATTAAAAGACTTTCCTTTGGGCTATACTCTTGCCATTGAAATTTTCTCGAAACTAGACGCTTTATTGAAATATTTTAAGACATCTGCTTTATGTTTTATTTTCCCTAAATATTAATGGGTTTTAAAATTCCTAAGATGAAAATAAGTAATTGTTTTGATCGAAGATTTTGCCATTTTTTCTCTATCGATGTAGCATCTCTTTATTAAAAGCAAGTTGTCCTTATAAAATGTTAAGTTGTCTTTCTAAACACTGTAAAAAATAGCGAATCAAATTACGGTATAAAGTAATGGCACTTTGGGTGCATCATCCGTAAAATCAGTTTTTACAGTAATTTTTACAATGATATTTGTTTAATTAGAGTGATTCAGTGATTTTCCTGTGATTATTACTGTAAAAAATTACGGTTTATCAGATTTTCTGTTCCTTAACATGTTGCGATAAAAATGGATTTTACGGTAAAAAGTACAAACATTCTGAGTGCCGGTACTTTTTACTGTAATTTTACCCAAAATTTTTCACAGTTTAGATTGTAAGATTTAGCTCTAGCGAATTTAGATTTGCGAATTGCCTCATAATTAGCAAGATATGATTAAATCTAATTAAGAAGATAAATTAGCTACGAATATTGAAAAACTTTCCTATAGCCTGTTAGCCAGTGTTCAGCCATAAGTCATAGCCTGTTAGCCATTGATGTCAGTTTAATACAGCTAATAAAATCGTTTGAGCTACAGTTTTACAATTCTTAATAGTGTAACAATTCGATATTTATAAAAACAATACTGTTATGGATATTAAAAAACATAATGCAAGGTTGAAAAACAAACTAAAACAAAGGAGAAAATTTAAAAAAGGGTTTAATTGGCTCTAATGTGGACAGATTCATGCTGACTACTCCTTAATATAAATTATTTTTAGTATTTCTGTCGTTCATGCAAAAGTATAAGAAATTATGGCATATATACATCCTTTATATACAACAAATATATATCAAGAAAAATTTATTAACACTAGTAAGATGGAGAGACTTGAGTAGCCCTTTTTTTGCTATTCCAAAAACAGTTTTCAGTGCAATTTCTTGACTTTTCATAATGTAATCCTATTTAAGTATGCATTTCATCCTAAAGGATCTATCCCTTATTGAGCGGCATTGAAACTTCTAAATAGAATAACAGCAGGGGTCACGACGGCCCCAGAGGTATTTTGCAATATTTTGAAGAAAATCTTCTTTTCTTGGAATCATCGCTACTATACTTTTTTCCAGAACTAAAATATAGTTTTAAATGCTATAAATGCATCCAGTTTACGTATAGAAAGGAACGAAAATAATGAGTTAGGTCACATAAAGTCTATAGTTTTCTATTTTATCCCGAAGTTAGGTGTGGAAGTTCGAGCTTCATTTGTTTCATAGGGAAAAGCAGCTGGCAATTAATCAGTTTTATGAATTGAAAAAGAGTATTTTAGTTTATTTTTTTAACGTCATTATTTATGATTTATCAGTGGAGGAATTTCAATTAAATGAACAATGAAAGAAAAGAAAACATAACTGCAATGTACTGTTTCATCTGACTTTGAGCCTCTGTTATATATTTATTAAACTGTTGTTTCGCGCATTTTTTTAAAATTTAGACAAATAATTGACCTTAACTCAATAAATAAAAGAAGGGCCACACTGTCCCCCTCCGACTAAGTGCACTGTAAAAACTGTTGTGCTTTCTCTTCAAGTATTATGTTGACAAACATTATACTTGGAGAGAAAACACAACAGTTTAATGTTTGTCAACATAATATGTGTGAGAAAGAACACTTTACTTCAAGTTAATACCAAATAGAGCTGTCATGTTCAATTTAAAGGGTGTAATTTAAATCTAAACACCTAAAGTGGAAAAAGCTTACTCGAATTTAGAGCTCATTCACACCATTTTTGGGCCATCTTCGCTTCCGAAAACACCAATGATAACGTGATTTTGAATTTTCTTTTTCGCTGCTGTACGAAGTCTACAGAGCCAGAAGTTTGTCGTTAAAATTGGGCTGTATATTTCCAGTTGTGTAAACCTAGTTCGAATTCGCTTTAATATTCAATCTGTATAACGCGCATGTTTGATTAACAATAACCTTTTATTGACTTGTGAAATTAATTACCTAACTGGCTCTTACGTGCACATGATCTTACTCTAATCATATGTTTTAGTGTTACTAAATACAAAAAAATGGTGGCAACTACTTTACATAAAATAGTATAAAAACATGGTGTAATAGTGTAATGAAGTACAAAGAACCGAGAACTATTTATGTTAGTTCACTTCACCACTTCGGTGTGAAGTAGTTGTCACAGCTTTTGGAGTCGAGATGCACTAAATTTTTCAGACATTCTGGTGTTAAAATTATGTAGATAATTATATATTAGTTTATAAAAATCACGAGAATTATTTAATTTTATTTCTATTTTATCTTACGATTTGAATAGCGTAAATTAAAAATTGTAGTTGTTCAAAACTCCAAGGTGCGGATGAGAACTTTTAATTACCTCATTGATAAGATGTGCAATCAACCAATCATTGCTCGAACAATCTATAATTTAAAACAAAAATAATCTGAACAATCAATAAATCAATCAATTGAAACATATACATATAAAGACATTTTTTTATGTTGCTTCAGTATTTTTATAACAAATAACGTAACAATCTCACTATTGCTTGGCTGAATGTGACATAAAAACTATAAAATTTTTCTATGCAGGAAACGAAGCCCTTTCCCTTATTTTTCATAAATATAGAAAATTAAACGTGTTTCGAGTTTTACGCATTTATTTTTATGACAAACTAGTAAAATAGATGAAAAATGGCAGTACCATGTAAAAAATACGCAAAAAAATAATTCAAACATAGCTGCAATTAGTAATCGACCTTAAAGTTATTTCAAATTAATAAAACATATTCTAAACACAATTATGATCTAAAAGATTCAAACAAAAAGAATTATCTTTCTTTATAAATTTTTAAATTTAAGCCTATAACTTTAAAACAATGGTTATTTTGAAACAGATATATTGCATTTCATTTGGTGAGTGTTCAGAAGTATTACCTTTATAAAATTTAAATGTTGTTAATAAAAGACAATTCTCATATAAAACAGCATTTGAAAAAACATGAAATATTTTAGTAAATATTAAAAGTATCGAAATGCCATTTATTATATTGGTTACTTGCCTAAAATATGCGATTCAATATGAAGTTTTATAAGGAAATCTGATTACCTTCCTGCATTTCATGGTTTATTTTGAAACAGTAAAAATACTTAAATGATAACCTTGGTGTGAAAACACCCTCATAGTATGCGTTTAATAAAGAACTGAACATTTGAAATACTTTTGATGAGTTGATTTGGTTTTTAGGTACTAATTTATTACTCGTGGGAGTATTCAGAAATATCTTAATCAGGCTCTTCAGAGTGCATTTTAAGCTACGGAATCAGGAAGACAAACGTACTTTCCTTGAAAGTATCTTTTTTAGATAATTGTATCTGAATGCGTGAACATCCGAGCATTATATCAGAAGTTATGCGGTCACTTAATCTTTTGTTTGAGCATTCTACGTAATTCCTTTAGCAAAAAATGGTTTAAACAACTACTTTAAAAAAGCTATATCTGACTTTATTAAAATAAGAAAATTTATTCGTGTAGTAAAATCACCAATTTTGTATTAAACACAAAGATATATAAAATGGAAGCATATTTATAACAACAGAAAATACAAATAAATAGTTGATATAATAAGATATAAACTAATGAATATTTTTCGTACATTATTGTTTGTCTTTGAATAATATGCAAAGGAAAAATTTGAGGAAGTTTTCAATCATAATTGTTTCACAAAATGGTAAGTTAATGCAAAATGGGTTTTTAAAGTTTTTATGTCTTGCTTTCTTTTCATTTATTTGAAAGTTAGTTTCTTTGCATTTTTTACAAGTTTTAGTCCTTTACGGTTAATAATTTTAACATAAGTTGTAGATAAACTGCATTTATTTCTAATTGAAAGTCAGTTTATATCCCCCCCCCAAAAATAAAAAATAAAAACTAAATGTTTGGCAATTTTTTTGTACGCTTCATTCATTTAAAGTCGTCAAGAAAAATAACTGAGGGTGTTTTTTCTAAAAGACATTGTTTCACATCAACACTCGCATTTTCTCTTTTTTATTCCAGTATACTGAGCAATTTGCTGAAAAGCCTTCCTTAATCGTACTATATTTTGTTTTGTCCTAAGTTTCAGCATAAAAAAGATCTGATGTCTTTAAATCTTAAAATGACTTTTTTTTCCAAAACAAAAATGCAAACGATTTGTAAGCCAAACTCCTCTAAAGTAATTGCTTGCTATAAAAAATACCATTTCCAAGCCGGTTAAATTGTCGTAAAGAACGTGCTAAATTGCTGGAGTATGTTGATGCAGAAAAACAGAAAATGTTGTTGAATTTGTTTCGTATTCGATTGATGGAATAGAATATGAGATACTAAATGTTTTTATCTCGAAGTATGCTTTCTGCCAATTACATGAAGAAAAAAAATTTATTATTTTTTAACATGCCAGTATTTATGAAATTAGAAATAAAAATCATGGTTAATGTATCAACTTACATTACTCGTACACCATATAAAGGAATTATCATAATGATTAAAAATGATTTTAAAATAAATGTTTGAAAAAAGAATTTAATAATATGCACGCATATTTATTAAATTCTTAAATGAAACAGAGTTTAGATACGATTGGAGCAAAATTTTCATTTAAGCTTAGTTTCTTAATTATAGAGAGCCGTACCATCGAGTTACGGTTTCTGGCTAATGCTAGTCGAACTTCACATGATGATAGGAAAAAAACCGTCTTCTCTGTAAAAAAATACTTAAGCAAATATTAGGAAATGATTATTTCGTGCTCCAAAACTTCTAAAAGTGAGATTTTAAAGTTTAGTGTAAAGAAAATTAATAAATCTATTTTTATTTTAGTAATTAAAATGTAATTAGTATTATTAGATAACACCGGAGAAAAAATAAGGGATATAATCTTAGATTCAGATTTAAGTTTAGCTGCGGGTGGAATTATAAATTTTAAACAATATTCCCAATATGTGTGCCTATTTTGACGTACAGCCAGCTTTTTATAAACTTAAGCAAAGGAGTTCAATATTACTCTAAATGCATTATAATATTAACCATGCACGGTTAGAATTTTCATTAAAAAAATTATGGTAAAATAACCGACAGCAGTCTGTCCATCCGATTAACAGTAAAATTTACCATAAAGAACATTTCTTTACTTTTATGGTTTTGAAACCGTTTACAACTAGTATGGTTATCAAACCATGAATACAAAACTATACGGTTTTTAAAATTTTAAAACTGGCATAGTTCAAAAACCTTAAAATAGAAATTTAACTGAACATACGAGCAAGACTTTTCGTTTGTAATGGACATTGGAGAGTGCATGGCACAAATTGTGGAGCTAGACCCTCCATGTGTTAAAGGGAATGAGGAAAATATTGTGATGTCAATGCTGGAACTCGAATCTCTATCGATTATGATGATGACAGATTAGCCCTCTCGGTTATAATATGTAAGCAGTTTCAAGGAACTAAGTGGCATCATTAGATGGGCTTAGTTTGTGTGATAAAATTCTGGTTGTTTAACCGTATTAGGTGAAAGCAGTTAATGAACAGTTTTTCTCACAGTTAACAGTTTGGTCATTATCTTATTTATGGATATTTGACTGTTTTGTTTAAATATGGTAAAATAACAATGAAATAAATTGTTATTTAATCGTTTTTTACCAGAAATTTCTAACTGTGTAGAGTGAAAGAAGATTCAACCGGATCTAATCATATTTTTCATGATAGCATTTTATATGTGATAAGTGAACAAATCTTTTTAAACATTTCTGAAAAATTTATTAGCGAAAACGATATTAACTTCCTTTTCGAATGTAGTTCAATATTTTTTTTATTCAAGTAAACGAAAGGTTGCGTCGATTTACTATCGACAATAATGTAGAAAAAGTGTTGAAAGATAGTCGTTTTCACCCTTCATCTATTCCTTTTTTTATTATTAAAAAGCATATTTTTACTTTGTGTATCGATAATCAATAATTCGAATACGTGGCTTGGAAGGACTGTGAAGAAATATTTTTGTTGAGTAGCAGCCTAAGTTTCTAGTAACGATCGATATTATTTAAAATAACTTTTTTTAAAAGCAGTTTGTTCTTTTAAAGATTGATTTTTTTCTTCTGCTTAAGAAGACATGGATTATTTTTGGCTAAAGCATTACAATTATATTTTTTTCTAATATTACTCTTTACAAAGCAAAACAATATTTTAAAGGGACAAATGAGTGCATTGATTTTAAAATTCAAATTTAGCTTTGTTATGTCAATCAATTTTCACACACTGTTAGAAATTTCTCGGAAAAAATAGTTTAATAACAATTTATTGAATGGTTGTTTTACCATATTTCATCAAAATAGTCAAATAACCATAAATAAAATGGTAATCAAACTTTTGAGTTTGTGAAGAACTCTTTATTAACTGCTTTCACCTAATACAGTTAAGCAACCAGAATTTTATCGCACCAACTAGAACCACCTAATGAAGCTAATGTGTACATATCATAGCTGAGCGGGCTTATCTGTCAATCTCATGACCGGCAGAACTGGAATTCGAGTCCTAGTGTTGACATCACAATATTTCCTCCATTCTCTTTAAAATATGAAGAATTTATAGTGTCCGGCACTCTCCAATGTCCATTACCTTATGAAAAGCCGAGATAGTATGCCTAGTTAAATAATTATATTTTTTTCCGTTTTTGAAAAATTCTAAATGGCTAAAAAACCATATAGTTTTGCATTGGTTTTATAACCATACTTTAGGTAAATGGTTTCAAAACCATAAGGGAAAAAAAAACGTTCTTTACCGTAAACTTTACGGTTAATCGGATGGACAGACAGCTGCCAGTTATTTTACAATAATTTCAGAATGAAAATTTTAACAGTGCACATTGAATATAATTCAAGAACATACAATCCTGAATTCGGTACTTATCTGTTATTGGAACTATATATGTATTAATGACTGCTATTCTATGTTGTCACCAACAAAAAATTAATGCCCATAACCACTAAGTGCTCAAATTTTAACATCTGGATACACAGTCAAAAACGAGTGAATTACCTTNTATCATTAAAAATATAACATTCAAAATAAAAATATAATGCACTATTCTAATTTTTTTAGCTACTTATTTCTTAATCATGTCTACTCTACTTAATAATATCTAAGCACTATTATATATTTGAAAGTTAAACATATTTAAACCATAAAAGCTTTGATGTTCTCCATTATAAAGATATTTGAAACAAAATTTCGTGAATTAATAATTTTTCAGCTCTTGTCATAATTTGATTTTATTCTGCTTATTTTTATCCTGTTTCTGAAATGTTTTTCCTTTTTTTCAAACTTTTAAATTAGATCATTTATATCTATTTTTAGCATCAAGCAATTTATAATGCAAATTATCTGCAAAATTTATAAAAAAATATTTCAAAGCAAAAATTTTATAACATTTATTAAATATATTTTTTTCATTTCATGAATATTAAAAATATTTCATCATACACAAAAAATTCATGACATTTTTAACTAAAAACGCTAAATTATTATCAAACCAAAATATTATAAATTTACCTAACATTTAAGCATTGATTTTTTTTTAAAAAAACTATTCGAACTTCAATTTTTTTAAGGAAATATTTAAACAACTTATTAATGGTTACCTAAAATACATAACTTTCATTCAATAAAAATTGCAACATCATTTGTATAACATTTTCAATGTAATAACAATTTATTATGATAAAATACGAAAACTGACCTTTTAACGATGTTTTCTTTAATTACAAAAAATTTAAAAAATAATTTCTAAATCATTTTTTACTATTCTTTCACTATTTTCGAAGAAAAAAATGACCAAATGTATCATTAAAAATATTAATATACTATTATAATTTTTTCAGCTACTTATTTCTTAATCATGTCTACTCTACTTAATAACAAATAAACATTATTATATAATTGAAAGTTAAACATATTTGAACCATAAAAGCTTTGATGTTCTATATTATATTTGAAACAAAATTTCGTGAATTAATCATTTTTCAGCTCTTGTCATAATTTGATTTTATTCTGTTTATTTTTATCCTGTTTCTGAAATGTTTTTCCTTTTTTTCAAACTTTTAAATTAGATCATTTATATCTATTTTTAGCATCAAGCAATTTATAATGCAAATTATCTGCAAAATTTATAAAAAAATATTTCAAAGCAAAAATTTTATAACATTTATTAAATATATTTTTTTCATTTCATGAATATTAAAAATATTTCATCATACACAAAAAATTCATGACATTTTTAACTAAAAGCGCTGGATTATTATCAAACCAAAATATTATAAATTTACCTCACATTTAAGCATTGATTTTTTTTAAAAAAAATATTCGAACTTCAATTTTTTTAAGGAAATATTCAAACAAGTTATTAATGGTTACCTAAAATACATAACTTTCATTCAATAAAAATTGCAACATCATTTGTATAACATTTTCAATGTAATAACAATTTATTATGATAAAATACGAAAACTGACCTTTTAACGATGTTTTCTTTAATTACGAAAAATTTAAAAAATAATTTCTAAATCATTTTTTACTATTCTTTCACTATTTTCGAAGAAAAAAATGACCAAATGTATCATTAAAAATATTAATATACTATTATAATTTTTTCAGCTACTTATTTCTTAATCATGTCTACTCTACTTAATAACAAATAAACATTATTATATAATTGAAAGTTAAACATATTTGAACCATAAAAGCTTTGATGTTCTATATTATATTTAAAACAAAATTTCGTGAATTAATCATTTTTCAGCTCTTGTCATAATTTGATTTTATTCTGTTTATTTTTATCCTGTTTCTGAAATGTTTTTCCTTTTCTTTTAACTTTTAAATTAGATAATTTATATCTATTTTTAACATCGACTATGCAAATTACCGACAAAATTTATAAAGTAATATATCAAAGCAAAATTTTTATAACGTTTATTAAATATTTTTTTTTCATTTCATGAATATTAAAAACATTTTATCGTACACGAAAAATTCCTTTTTATTAATGGTTAACTAAAATACATAACTTTCTTTTATACAATAAAAATTGCAACATCATTTTAACAAAGAATTAGTTTTTAAATTCGAACTCAAGCCATTATAGATTCAATTTTATTTATGTATTTTCGAAAATTTAATTAAAGTTTAGTTGTCTCCTTTCAACGCCAAGAAATGCTGTTTCCACTTTATCATCTCCAGAAAATTTATTCCATAACGGCGAATTATGAAGGATTCTGTCCACTCAACTCCACTCGGAAATGCTGGTCGACGTCACGCACGCTGTCAATGCAATCCTTTTCCCCGGAGTAATTAAGGCGAAATCGCAAATGTTGACTCTGGTTCTTCAATTAGAATCAACTGACCGATGTTGGCGCCATTAATGATAGAGAATTCTCTGAGTCTCCAATGACAGTAACCTAAAGTTGTTTTGAATCCTTTTTTTAACTTAAAAGAAAGGACAAAAAGTACTTTATTCATTAGAACAAATAGTTTTCTTGAGTGTCTTGAAATTTTTGTTTCTGACAAGTTGTAAATGAGCACTTGTTAATGGGCTAAAAGATGAGAAAATAATCATATGAAAGATAATTTTAAGTAATATTGTTAAAGTACTTGAAAGAAATAAAATCAATCTTATCTAATTTAGTGAAGCTTTTAAACAGAAAAGCTACAGAGGCATTTTGTAACGGAGTAAAGTATATTGTTTGGAGTGCATGTTCTTTTACGTAAATTACAACTTTCGTTTTTTTAGTACACTACTTACGTTAAGAAATCGCAAAATGAATTTAAAGCACTGTTGTTCTGTTTTTTAAAGCAATGCATTAGAACTGAACCGGGAGGTTAGTGTTCAATTCTTTCTTTCGAGATTTATTAACATCATTTAAATTTGGAATTAACATTTAGAATAAACCATATGTTATAAAGGTATACTACGTTACAGAAGCAAATAATTAACTAAAAAAAATTTTTTTTTGATTATTCATGACCTGAATTTAATTAAAACGATTAAAAGTAAATATTTTTACAAAGGAAAAGGTAAAGAAAAAGAGGCACCTTAAAAACAAGTAAAAACTATATATAGATTGAAAATCATCAAAAATATAAAAAAAAAATATATATATAACCATAACGAAAATCGAAAAATAAAAAGTAAATAAATAAAAAAAAACTTCAAACAAATTAAAAGCTTTAAGAAAATTAAAATATTTCATCTCGTATTTTTTCTCATAAACAATTTTCAATTGTATTTAACAATGACTCCCATAGGCCAGATATTAGAAAACTGCTACTAGTTATTGGTAGTTTTTAAATTTAGTTCCAGTGGAACTCCGATTTCGAATTCTGAGTACCAAAAAAAATCTTATTCTCTCTTGGTCTTCCTACCCATTTTCACCGGCTTAAATAGGCTAGCCTAGGCAAGACAGTAACAACATAACGCATGTAAATATTATGGAGTAACTTCTCTTCAAATTATGTATTATCACTTCATTTTTATATTTCATATACCCATCATTATTGATTCTTATAACCGAGGAAATTAGCCTTTAACGGTTCCAATTAAATAATTCAGTAAATTTAATTCTGTTAATTTTTCGTTTTCTTTCGGGGCTTCTGGAAATGTGGAGACTACTGCCTTCTTTTTTTATTTCCTTTTTATGATGAAAGCTAATCAAGATTTTTCAGCTTCAATACTATGTTTCAAGTTAAATTAGAAAAAAAAATGATGATTGAAGTTTTTACAACTTTAAAAATAATATTACATTGTAGAAAAGGGGTTTTCAAAATTAAGCCAAAATATGTCAAAGTAGCTCCAAAATAAATATAGTCTCAAAAATGATGTGGAAAGAGAAATGGTCATTGGCTGCCTGCAGAATTCGAACCAATAACCTCAGGGTTCGTATTGGATGCACTAACCAACATAAACTGCATACTCCAAAGTAGAGAGATGGGAAGCTTTATATAGTGGCCGTCGTAATGACATATTAAAACATACTAGTTTCCAATTTTAATGGTACAAAGGTTTGCAATTTGGAAAGTATCATCCAAATAACTTAGTCAGGAAACCGGTAGTTTTAATTTCACTTTTTGTTTAGTTTGCTGCATTCTAAAAACCTTTTAGTGAAACAATGTGTGTCATGATATGGCATTGTGGTTGAAATTATATAATTCCTAACTCTCCCTGGCTAATGTGAACAATGGTGAAGGTTGAACATTTTATGAATCCGTACTTGGTTTAAGTCCTGCCGGTAGTCAACAAATAAATCTGTCCACATTATTTTTGAGACTATGCATTTTGCTCTAAAATGACTGGATGCTACTTTAATTTTGCAAGTCACTATACTCAATAAAAAATACATAATTTGTTTCGAAGCTATTCTGACTTGTTTTTTCTCTGCCTTTTTTTACAGTGTATTACTATATAATTTGTAATGTTTTCGGTGTGAGACCCCAGGTAAGTACCTTTTTGACTCACACCATCTCTGGACGTACTAAATTATTAATGTAACAGTTTGCCAGGATGTGATGAACTTGGATACAGATCCTGAATTTGTTTTTAATGCCTCCCTAGATATTTGCAAAAAGTCTCAGTTATAAAAGTTGTACTTTTAAAATCATATTCCCAAATATTAACGAAATCTGTGTAAATTTTTTAAAAAAATATTGCCTCTTACTGCACTAAAGAAACTTGTATAAAATACTAATAATTTTTTTTTTGAAAATAGGTAAGAGCATCAAATTCTAATTATATTATTTATCTAAATTTAGTAGATAGTAAATCTATTTAAATCATCATAGAAACTGAAAGATTCTTGTTCGTTTAAATAATTTAGCAATAAATCAAACTAATAATATTTTACAAACTGTGGAAGTATGCATGCCAAATATTAATTCAGTAGGGAGGAATTGTAAAAAAATAAATACTAATAACAGACATTTAGTACAGCTACAAAAGCTATGCCTAGAGCTCAGACCTCGTAGGCTAGTGCAATAATAAGGGCCTGAGTTGTAGGAATACAGAACACGAAAACAATTGAAGTTAAACATCGTTTCACAACGTTAAGAGCAATTATAGCATAAAAGATATATTTTGAGGTGCTTGGAAAAACAAAATTATGCCTCTATAATTCCAGATACGATTTGAAAAATATCTCTGCATAAATATGTCTGTGGTAAATGCTTGATAACGTCACTATTTTATTATTTGATCTCATTATAACGAAATAAGAATGGAGGAAGAAATTGCAATTAAAATACATTTATTCTGTTAAATATCTCACGTGAACGTTCTTTTAACAGTCAAAACTCGACGGAAGAAAGAACGCATGCGCTGATCCAGGAAATCCGAACCTCTTCTCCCTACGATCCAGTCGACATCCGATCTCCGCAGTTTCTTCCTCGATTTCAGAGATCGCGGCAGCTCCCCCACACTATGAAGGCTCCATTTCTTTTTCTTTCTTTTGCAAATTCCCTCTTTCAAAAGACTTCTTTCATTACGGCAGAACGACCGCCAAACGACGCCACGCCAATTTAGTGCGCCGCCAAAAAATAATTCTGTGTATCGAGTGGTTTTATATTTTTGTTCGTACATTTATTTCAGAAATAGCTCTTGCTTCTTTTATAGTTATCATTAAAATTCTTCTGATTGTAAGAAATAAATGAAGAGAAAATAGTTGTTGGAAACTATTCAAATCTTGGAATGAGTTAATAAGTTACATATTGCTGAGCATTTAAAGCTAGAAGCTCTTTATGTATACTTTTGTAGGAATGATAGAAACTAATTATTGGATGACAAATAGTATAAAAGTGCAAAATGAACTGTTAGATCTATTTCTATGGTAACAGGCACAGACGCAGATGATAATTCTTCGCAATTACTATGAAACTAGTTCTCTGCAATTTGAAACGAAAATGTATTTCTTTAGAAGAAAATATAATTAGTTACTAAATTGTCTGATAGAAGGACTACACAAACAATATTTAGAAACTGAGAATAACTTTATGTGAAAACTACGTATGCAAATATTGCCTAGAAAGTATATGTAAGTATGAATTTTTGTTTTTATATTTACTAAGTTTTATATGCTGCAACGAAAATTTTTACGGAAGTGCCTAACTAATATGAAATAATTGTTTTGAATGAAAGATTGAATTAGTTAATAGATTCAAAACTTTTTAGTTTATGTTTGGTACTATATTATTTTTAAGAATATTTAATAAATACTTTTCAACTTCTAATATACCATATGTTACAGTTACGAAAGGTACAATTTTCTTAGAAAGCTACGTTCTCAAAGATAATTGTGCCTTTATTTATATAACAATTTCTTTTGAATAATAATTAATAATTATTTCATAAAAAAGTAGATTTTGGTGTATCTTGGAGTAATTTTATTAAACCAATAACATAACTAAAATGATTTTATGAAAATTTTTCTCATTAATGTTGAAGTTATGTTGAAAATCCAATATGGTGCAATATTTCTTTTATTTATTACTATATAAAGTTTTAAAACCTTTTCGATGATTGAAAGAAATATTTTTCATCCTGTCTTCATAGTTCTCTATCTGCATTTTGTGGTCAC
>NC_092210.1:54778366-54826014 GCF_043381705.1 Parasteatoda tepidariorum | reverse complement strand
TTATAAAAGTATAATTTATAAGCTTGCAACTATTAATATAATACATAATAAAAGGACTGATAATTGAAATAGTTTCTGACGCATAGTATTAGGAAGGTCAACAATTAAAAAATTTGAAAAAAAAAAAAAAAATAANAAAAAAAAAAAAAAAAAAAAAAAAAAAAAAAAAAAAAAGAAAATAAATTTACAGTGGGGTTCACTGGGTGAAGTTCAATTGTTCAATTCATTATCGTTTATATATAATATCCATAATGTAAATTTATATTTATTTCAAGTGTTAAATTTTGTCTCGGTTAAATTGCTTTGTATCAAATATAGATTTAATATAATTTTTTTTTATCATAAGTACGTGCCCGTTATTTTCGATCTTAATCCATAAAGGCAAGTGTAGTTTATTATAGGCCTTACTTTGTGATTCCTGGTAAAAGAAAAATTTCATGACGTGATGGTTAACTACATTCTTGCGTTTTTATAACAACTTATTTTGAAAAATTATATAAAAATGCAGATTATAGAAATCATTTTCTCGAAGAATTATACATACCAGTGAAGCTCTAGAGATGCAGTTATTATTATACTTTTTTTTTAAAAAAAGTAATGGAGTAAAATATATTAATTAATTATTACTCTCATAAAAGTTTTAAAATTAAAATCTATGTTTGTAAGTATCCTGGGATGACATTTGGGTCGCCCGGAAAACATAAATAATAATTTTCAATACTGATATGAAAGTTGCGATTTATGCCTTGATCACGTCAAATAAAAATAAAAACTAATATTTAAATGGCTTTCCTAAGAGGAGAAAATAAATTGGTTTTGAAACAGTAAAGCGAGCGCGAGGTAAAAATTGGATAAATTAAGTTTAAATGATTTGTAAAACTATATCTTTCAGATAAACTTGACGTTTACTTGAAAAAAAGTAAACTTCGTTTTACAAACAACCGGAAGTCTACTAGAATTAAAAATTTCTAGTTACTAGAGAAAATTCTTATGTGCCATCATTTTATGGAATCGAAAGAAATATGACAGACTTTTGATTTTATGTTAAATTTTATTAAAATATTGTGAGCCATCTTCGATGTTTTACGCGACATGGCAACTAGGTGCTTGTGATTTCTAGATTCCTGCACACAACTGTAAATAAAAAAGTATTTATGTATACCAATAATTTTAATAATCAATATGTAATACTAATTTAATAAAATTTTTGCTTTCGTTGTAATTTCGCAAGAATTAAAAAATATCATTCATAAATAAACTGTTAATTAGCCTGCATCAATAAAAAGCGAAAGTTAAGCAACATTTTCTTTTGTAAAATAAAACTTGCTAGTGTTTAAAATCATTGAATAAAACTAGTGTAGTTTTTCAAGGAATTGCCTTAAACATGGTTTTAACAACAGGTTTAAGACATCTGTTTGCCTAAAATGGGGTTATAATTGTTTCAAAATAAATAAATAAATAAAATTAAATAAAAAATACAGTATTTCAAAGCAGATTTTTTTTATAACTTTCAATATTAAACTAGCTGACATCAAAAACAAATAAAAAAGTTAGTCTGATTTGTTTCCTCATAATGGTAATTCCTTAAAATCATAAAGTGTATATATATTTAGCTAAGATTTAGATTAAACTAATAGTTTAGAGATAGATAGACGTTATATTATAGTTGTGATGATGTGTTATTGGAAATATCTTGGGAGAAATCCTATTTGAACACTAAATGACATCGCTGCATCAAATGTGTTTTACACCTCTATATTACAATCTAAATGGAGATTTAGGGTTTAGATGTGGTGCAGGTTATCGCAATCTCTTGTAATTTATGTAGTTATCAGTAATTTACAATAGCTTGTTACTGGTAGTTTATACATTAATCCCTAATCTCCGGATTTGGTTCAATGCATAAACTTGTTAATGTATACTGTATATTGTATACTGTAATTGATCAATGTACACTTTATTAATGCACAATGCACAAGTATATTTGTATTTCTCAAAAAAAAAATTTCGCCATAATTTTACTTTAAGCATTCATTTAATCACTGAATAATCGTAGTTGTAGTACTTTTTAGTTTTGTGCGTATCAAACAATTTCTGCATGATGAAAAAAAAATATTTTTTGTTGTGACAGAAACCAAAATAAGGTTTTTAAATGTTTAAGAGTGATATCATTTTAAGATCTGATTAAGAATTTTTATTTAATTTAACTTAGTTAAAAATGCACTGCAGTTTTTCCATTTATTCCCAGAATTTTTTGCTTCAATGATAAACCTTTTCCTCCTAAATTTTTAAATTTCAGTTTGTTTTTGAAATTTCCCTCAAAAAATTTAGGTCATTTTAAACGAAATATCTTCCTTATCATTTAAACATAAATCTTTTTAAATGAAACTTATAAGTTTTCTTTAAAAAAATATGGTTTATAGTACTGACAGTCGAAAATAAGTGAGCTCAAGATTTATAGAACTCAAAATTTTAAATAGAGCGTCAAATCCAGAGGCTTAGACAAACAACACAAAAGAAGCACACCGACTTTTAGTTATTCGCATAGCCTATTAAAAATTTCTACACCATTAGAAATTTCTCGAAAAAAAGGGTGAAACAACAATTAATTTAGTAGTTTCTACAAGAGTCAGCTGAAACAGTTAAATAACCATAAAGAAGAAGGTATTAAAACTACTAACTGTGAGAAAAATTTTTATTGACTGTTTTCACGTAATACAGTTAAACAACCAGAATTTATTCGAGCCAAGTAGGCCACCTTATGAAGTCATTCAGTTCTTTACAGCTGGTTACTGCTGGGTACATACCCATCAGTATGTACCCAGCAGTAACCAGCTGGGTACATGCTATTGAAGAGTTTGTGATTGGAAAGTTAGTCAAGAGGGCTAATGTATCAATCTCTGAACGGGTGTTCGAATTCCAGCGTTGACACTGTAGCATTTTTACGTTCTTTCATCACATGAAGAGTTTCCAGTGTCCCAATTCGTCTCCCAACGAAACAATAATTCACGAATTTATGGTAGCACGACAAATTTACTTATACAAAAGTCTAGTATTTCTCCTTTTTCACAATAGATGGCACCACCAAATAAACTATTTAATCCACATTCTATTGTTCATTTGATAAAGCTCAACCACAACTTAACTCCTAAGTCCATTACCTAACTAAAATACTAACGTAACCTAACTCCAATAAATGTAATCCTAACTCCAATGCAACTACATATTTATTGTAGAATTCTTAGCGTTGACACCACAATAAAATTACTGCAATTTTCAAACTGCTATAATTTCGAGATTTTCGACCCTAAAAATTTTGTAGGGGATTACCAGTCCTTAGATTGCATTTTGTTAATCACCAGTCTCTAAACTGCATTTTGTTAAAAAAAAACCCTACTATTTGTTGTTTTGCTTGTTTAGTTCATTTTCAGTGGAAATACAATAAGGTTATATGCGATAATAAAATTATTTAATAAATACAAAATTTATTTTCAATGCTGATTTAGTTTCTGTTGATTAAATAATTCTTCTAATAATTTTGAATATTTTTTTTATTTATGTTTGCGAATGAGGTAATCAAAATCTGGTAACTTTGCAACAGTCATGATCGTACTCATTATTAAAATTTTCATTAAACGATTTTGTGGATTAAAACTATCGAAATTTCTCAAATTCTAGGGCGAAGCATGTTTTACTAAAATATTATAAAGAGTAACTGTATATACCTCTAGGATAGAATATGGTTTTGCTCAAACGAAAATATATATATGTATATGAAGTTTAATAATAAAAATATGGTTGTATACTTGTATCGCACATAAAGAGAATTTTTTAACCAATATTACGTAAGAGAAAAAAACAATCAAATTTTATGTGCAAGTAAATATTATTCTAGGATAATGTTTTCGACTCTGAAAAGTAGTTTTAGCAAAATGTATGTAAAGGAAATAGCATATTTTAAAATAAGTAAATGATGATATTTTCATACTCTTTCATAAAGTTTATAAATTTATTGTTTGCTTTGTATTACAAAAAATATTAGTAAAATATTTAACATGAGTAGTAATTGAATTCACAATGGAATATATTATAGTTATACTTAAAATTTATTTTCAGGTTAAAAAAATGCTCATCTTTAAATTAAAATTCGTTTGAATTTACTGCAGTCTTGTTTGCAGTATTTCTAGGGAAAAAATCTGCGTTTACATTTTAAAGTAATTATAATACATTTCTGTGTAATATATGCAAAAAATTCGCTCAGTTTTTCAAAATTACAATATCAGTCTTTGCTTTGCAGTGTGCTTTAACTCCCCAAAGTTTTGCTCCGAAAATATTGTGCTGAGCTTATTATATATTTAGTTTTAGAAATTCATAATGACAAGGCACATACTACGAGGCTCAGAGCGAGCAAATTAATTTTTTCCTTTTATTATTTATTTATTTATTTAAGCAAGAATATTTGTTGCATTATACTTAGAGTTGTGACATAGTCATTTTTGTAAGTTATTTAAATACGCATTAAAAAAGCGATTCTTTCAACGCACTATCTTTCTTTCATTATAAAAGCGAATTCTCGTATTAGTTTATTTCCATATTGTAAAAAAAATTGGGATCAAACTACGTAATTTTGACAGTAATATTTAGTTATTTAAAGTGATTCAGTGATTTAACGGTAATTATTACTGAAAATTTACAGTAAAAAAGTTTTCTCTTCCGATTTAAATTTTGAGATATATAAGATTTTTTATTCCGTGACATGTTCTGGTAAAATTTGGGTTTTATGCTGAAAAGTACCGGTACTTTTTACCGTAACTTGATCCCGATTTTTTTTGTAGCGTATGTGTTTAAAATAGTAAACGCATGTATATTCGAATGAAGTTTCGAATGATGAAACGGTGATAAGAAAATGTCACCGAGTTCCTACTTTATTGTATATTCTCTTTAAATGTATATTTTGGAAGCAATTTTACACAAAATATTAAAAAAATATCAATTAATTTCGAAAAGAGTGTTTTAAAAGTTCAATGAATACTTAATAAATGTTTGCTTTTTCGATATTTTTCCAAAATAAATAAACAAATAAATCCTGTTAAATTGCAATCTCAAAAAACTTCTACGGGGACATATATTCTAAAAAAATCCAAATGCACTATAAAAGGTACCGTCACTCAAAGTACATTGTACCGTAAAATCCATTTTTACCGGAGTATGTTCCGGAATAAAAAATCTCATATAACGTAGTATATAACTACAGTAAAATCACTGAATCACTATAATTAAATATATAAATTAATCTAAAAATTACGGAACATATACGGTAAAAACGAATTTTAGAGTAAAGTAGGTTTTACGGATGATGCACCCAAAGTGTCGGTACTTCATACTGAAATTTAATCTGAAATTTTTTACAGATTATTCTTATTTAAAGATGAAGTATTCCAGTTTGCATTTTAAAAAGATAGAAATTGATTTTATTAAAAAATAATAAATTTCGTTTGCCTTAAGAAAATAATTTTATTAGTTCAAAACACAAATTTTCCAAAGTAGTGACTTATTGAGAAATATATATTCATAAAATTACCTTTGTTGTGTCATGTTCCACAAATCTTTGTACTTTCAATATTAATTAAGTCACGAAGCTGGAGTTAAAAACTAGATTTAGTTGTTAAAATTAAATACATTAGATCAGTGTTTCCCAAACTTATGACTTTTGTGTACCCTTTCTAAATTGTTCGTAACGCTGTGCACCACTAATAAAAAAATGAATGTATTTTTTGCTATGAAAAATTGCACAAAAGTTAAAAGTCACAACTGGCTGTTGACACCACTAATTATTAACTGTTAACTGTGTAAAAAATAGCCAATTGAAAAATGCGTAATCATAAATTTTCGTGGCTAGCTTTGTTTTTAAATAAAATTTTGAGAAATTTTCGTTTGTTGCAAGATATTTCGCATAAGAGTGCTTAACCCGGCTAAACTGTTCCCGTACCCCTGGGAGTACGCGCACCACACTTTGGGAAACACTGCATTAGATGAACGAAAAATATCTTCGATATCATACACGTAGCAGAAACAAATAATCTAGGTTAAAAGTTTATATTTATAGCTATTAACTCCATTTTTCCTTTTCAACGATATCAAACTATATCAATATATTAATACTAACGATATACTAAGTCATAAGTTTATCTAAATTATCAACAAAACTTTCATTGCAGAAAAATGTAAAGTTTATATAGAATGTTTGTATATTAATTAGCCATTTTTTTGATCTGTAAGGTCACCGTTTAATTATGTTTCATTAAATCTTAAAATATGTAAAGCAATAAACTACAAAAAAATTGCTTTTATAAGCCAATTTATTGCAGCATTCGTTTTTATTCGATCTAAACGTAAAAATCGTTAAAAAAGTAATGCAGAGTCAATGGTGCAAAATGAGTTGATTCGTATAAATTAAGTTGATTTCTGTTAAAAATCACAAATACTTGAAATTTTATAATTTTTCAAAAAGGCAAACCAGGTAAAAGTTGGGTTTGGCTACTCTTCAATAATTTTAACTCACGAAACACATTAATTTGTGCAGATTTGATATCCACTATAGCAGGAGTATCCATCTACTGTTAGAAGAGGAGAGAATTTTCTTTTTATTTTGTTTGAAAAATGTTTTCCCAGTGGAACCATTTGTTTTGTAGAACGGCTATATTTACGAGGGAATCATGTTTTACGACTCCTATATCACGTCGAAAATTGATCCTAGAGTCCCCGGAAGTAACATTATAAGGTCTAGTAAAGGATGCCTGATTTTGGCAATTTTAATCCCGAAATGAGAAATGTTTACATTTGCTTATTCCAATTTATGTTCTTAATTTGAACAGTAAGTTGTAATCCTTAGTTTAAATGATAGCCATAAAAATGAAGAGTTTCGTAGCAGTTATTTTCTGTTTTAAGTGCTCTTTATATTCAAGAACGATTCTAAAATAATCAAGTTTTAGAAGTAAGTGAGTAATAGCAAAAACTGATGATATGTTTTCAGGTGCAAATTTAAAATAAGTCGTTTTAGATTGAAGGTCTTAATTTTTCTTAATGTACTTGAATAGTCATAAAGTACTACATACTGCTTAAATTTACTACGTTTAATGAAAAATCTTATTCAAGTTACCTTTAATATTAAATATAATGTTTTGAAAGTTTATGCAAGTTTTATTAGTATTGCGCATACTTTTTGAAAATAGCATTTCCTTCTAACACTCAGTTATTAAAAATTATGTGTATAAAAACTGCTTACACATTATAATTATATGATAATCCGTACAATACACAATTTTAAACACTCCGAATCTAATATATTGGAGAATAACGACATGCAACTTAAATTGTCCCAAATTGGAGTTTTAAAAGAACATGTGCAAAAAAATTTTCATCAAGTCTCGCTTTCATCCAACGAGTTCGAACCTCTTTGCTTGCAGTTTGATTTTTATTGTACTTTTACTTATATAATTAATATGTTGTTGTTGTTACTAATTCCCCTCTGGTCTGACGGAGTCAGACCAGAGGGGAATTAGTAACAACAACAATAAATCCCAGATCAATAAATCCGTTGTCCGTAATAATCATTTAGGAAGTCCGAAACTAAAAGGGGAGAAGAATGAATGTCGCTCCAGTCCAACCCTAAACAGTTCAAGATATGCTCAGGTGATGCTTGGTTTTGTTGGCATTTAGGGCAAAGAGGAAAGATCTTTCGATTGGCAGAAAATGTGAGACTTTTCAGGTGTCTACTGGCCAGTCGGGATAAGCAAGTGTTGGTCTGCCTGTCACCAGGAAGAGATAGAGTGAGTCCTGGTCTTTTTGCTTTATACCAGTAGTGAATAGGAGGAAGCAGCCACTTTTGTTTGTTCTGGGCCTTTTGCCTTGCGAAAAGTTCAAGGTATGTAAGCTCTGAGGTGGAGGGGACTGGATGGTCTAGTCCCTTCTTTGCAAGAGTGTCAGCCAACTCGTTGCCGTGGATATCGACGTGGGACGGGATCCATTGAAAGTGGACTTCATGCTGCTGGGAAATGAGCTTTACATTTTGCGAGATCGAAAAACTGGTTTTATCTTAATGAGGGCCCAATTTTTGAGGTGTTGAATTGAACTACGGCTGTCGGATAGTATCCAAGTATTTCCAAGGTGCCCTTCACTCAAGTTTTTTTCTAGTTCCCTGTCGATTGCAATTAGTTCGCTTTGAAAGACGAAACAAAAGTCGGGGTTGCGTTGATGAAGAGTGTAGTTCTCTCGAGGTGTTTCAATAAATACTCCTCTGCCTGTCTGTCTATCCATTTTATTTCCATCAGAGTATATTTTGATGTCGTTTGGAGGGACTTTATTGATGATTTCCAGGGACAATTGTCTGAGGAAGTCAGGCACACAGTTGTAATATGTTGTAATAATCTTTTTAGTATCTAAGAGGTCATAAATCTCCATAATTAACTGAAACTAGAAAGCTAATTAACGGAAACCATGAAAAAATTTCTTTGATGCTATTATAGCTATATTTAACTACGTTATGTTGCATTTTCTTTTTTTTTTCTCAAAATTTTCTGCTACAAATAATGTTTAGTTAAAAAAATCGTTGCTTATTTGACATAAAATAAAACTAATAATTTGATAAAAGGAGCTAGTATAGCTGTCTTTGTATTTGAAATCTAATTATTTCAAAATACATGGATAGTTTAAAATGAATTTGCATACAGTAGATACTTTGAATAGTTAAAATGTAATTATCTCACAAGAAAATCAATACCTATTATTTTGAGATTTCGATGAGTAAGGATAGTTGAAGGTAGTTAGAGATAATTTATTGTAGTTTATAAAGAGAGTTATACATAGTATTAGATTATTTAATAATCTATGGTTGATCGCGAGTAAATTATTTCGCTTCTTTGAATTTTGGCTTTTAGCCAATCATAGTTTTTGATCTGCGTTTCATAATTCTATAGGCAGAATTTCAAATATTTCAAGATTAAAAAACGTGTTACCAAAAATTTGACAACTTCAGGAGATTAAACTGAGACCATCAGCGACAGTGGTTATACTTAAAATTTTCGGATGTTGCATGTTTTTCAAATAAAAGTGCAAGTTTTTCAAATAAATTCGGGAGATCAAAGAAAAAAAATTAATTCAAAACTACATATTTTAAATTTAAAAAAAATATTTATATTAATAAGCTTACTCATACTTCATTAGAATTCCAACATAAATAAGTACTTTTCTTAAAATTAAATTAAGTTATTTGCAATTAACTTTGTTTTGGTAGTTAAAGCATTCTTCTGCAAGTCAAAGAAGGTTTTTTTATTAAGAAGAAATGAATGTCTACTTATATAATTTTTTAATTTTTTCTAAGACTTTTCTCTAATTTTTTTAAAGTTTAATTCTCCTAAAATACACGGTTCTAAAAGGAAACTAATTAATTTTAAGACAATAAACGAATAATTAAAACGTTCCTTAATTTAACAGTGATTTTAATTTAATTTCTTTAGGAAAATGTAACAAAACAAATGCATTTTCACTTTGAAAAGTTAAAATTAATCTATATTTACCTATACATTTAATTTCCAATTAAAATTGGCCTTTGTTTCCTAATCTTTTGTGTTTTAAATTTCTTAAAGTCGAGTGAAAACAAAATTTTTCTAAGACTCGGTTTTTACTCGATTTTGTTGATTACTCGCTTTTTTTCTAAGTAAATGTATTCACATTTTTGCTAATCTGTAAGTTGATTTAATTCGTAGTTAGTAATTGATAAATAATTAAATCGTTTTTTTAAAGAATAGTTTTAGTAGTGCTTGTGATTCAAAATGAAACTAAGCTCCCTGCATGAATATGAATCACGTTCTAATAAACAAGCGAAAAAATTACACACTTTATAATGCTACTCATTCACTAATATATTTTTTAAAATTAATTCTTTCATTAATTTAGAAAATTAAGTTAGGAAAGTTGATACCACATTTGTTGTGTTTATTGAAAAATTTGATGTTACAGATTCAAAAACATTTTGAGTTTTTATCTAATAATCTCGTTAGTTCATTAAATTGTAGTTATAACTTCTGAGTACCCGCTCTTTGTACTGGATGAAAAAATTTATATAATAAATTAATCATAATTATTAATTATATACTTTTTTTGTAGTGTTGATTAATCAACATTACAGTTTAAAATCAGTATTAATTAACACTACAATATCTTGAACAAAACATTTACTGACACAACTAGTTAAGCTAAAGCAATTCTATCTTTTATATTTTTATTATTTGTTGCCCTTCCCTGCAGCGTTATAATATCAGATTAAGTAGAACATTTTTTTTCTAAATTCATACTTTTAAGATAAAGATGAATTATTTTCAGTATCAATAGGCATAATGCTGCTGAGCGTGGTCTCCAGATAGTAACAAATGTACACACATAAGAATTTTTTCAGATATCTATTACTTACTTACGCCCATCCCTTTGACTTTATGTTATCAGATTTGGAAAACAACATTTTAAAAAGTCCTTCCTTTCAAAATAAAGATAATTATAATCAGTATCATTCGGAATAATGCAATTGCTCGATGTTAATTTCTGATAGTCAAAATTTTCCATATCCAACAGTTTTTTCCTGTACATATCCCATTTGGAGGGTCGTATAAATCTATTTCCACAGAGATATCTTGATACTAATTATAGTTTATTTAGTACTTATGAAAAACACTAATTAACATATCAGCAGTAGAACCTAGTTCTAAAATTAACTAAGCAATATCGGCATAATAAGGTGATTTCTTATGGTTTTCCCGGATTAATATATATATATATATATATATTAATTTAATCCTCAAACTATGGCGGCTCTAGAGGCGCGTGAGGAAATAGTACAGAACGTAATAGAGCATTGGGATGAGTTTTCTATTTTATCTCACGGCAAGCATGGGAATAAGTGTAATACTGCAGTCTAGCATACTGAAATGTCTCGAGCTCATAATTAAGATGGTTTATGTGATTTAATGTCAACCGGCTGGATTTTGATATATGAAGAATTCTGACATTATCGCTGTCATCACTTGAAAATAATAAAGTCTGACATCAAAGTACTTCCGTGCGGGCAACCGATAGACATTGAGATAAATGTGGTTAATACATTGTTTAAAACTAATTAAGGTTTTAGGATTAGAGTAGAGATTGGAGAATTAGAATATTTGCTGTGTAATTGCGCTCTGCATTAAGCTTGATTACCATTAAAATTTGCATGTTGTTCAATATAATTTTGAAGGATGACCAAGCTTTTCGCCAAAGGAGGCAAGTCCTTCGATAAAAGTCGCCGCTCCTCTCAAGCATAATAAAATTCATGTTTTACAAGTATAGCTGTCTTAAAGCTTATTATATCGTTTATATGATATTTAAATAATTTGTCAGTCAGTAGTAAACAAGGTACTAAATAATAAATAATGTGCTAGTAATCCAAGCTTGAAAAATTGGGAATAATCATTAATGAAATACATCTTAATTTTGGCAATCTGCTTTTCCAACAAAAAATAATTTTCTAGTTTATAACAACTATAAAATGATAAATTTAAAATAAAATACTCCAGCAAATCTTTCCTTGAGGCAATTTATTTCAAATTAGCAATTAAATATTTTTTTCTCTTTTTTTGATGCCCCCTAGCATATTTAAAATACTTATTGCCAGAAAATTTTGCTAATTATTTTTAAATAAAATATTTGCTTTTAATTTAAAGAATTCGGTTTAATGTTTTTTTAAGATACAGTTTTATAAACAAATGTATGTTTGTTTTATGATAAAAATAAATTAATTACAAAAGTTAGGAACAAGAAATAGCGCTAATTTAATTAGAAAATTACAATTTAATTAAATTTATTTTTTTTAAATGATAAATTAATAACTGCACGCGTAGAAAATAAAGTTTTTTCAGTGATTTAATTTAAACAGTAGCTTTTCTCGTTTAAAAAATATTTTCATTTTTCTCTCTGATTTTACAAAAAATTAATTTCTAATTTTGAAAGTTTTAAAGGCATCTTTGTTTCCAACAAAAATCTGCAGTAAAATCTATTTTAATGTGTTTAAACTTTATTTAACTACGAAAAATAATTATGTGAAATGCATAGCCCATAATTATAAAACTATTGATGAAAACTGATCATAAAACTTAAATTATATTTAATACAGTTAAATATTTCCAGAAATTTGAAAAATTAGTTTTATATAATATTTGTTAATTTTTTCTTGCTTTTAATACATAACTACTAGTTTTTTGATAGCAAAGTATTTGCCTTTGCATTATATTATTTCATTATGATACATTGCATTATTCGCCTTTTATAACGCTTGTCAACTTGAGATGCTCACAGGGTTTTCGAACTTAAATGTAAGTACTAGTTCAGAAATTAAATAGATTCGATATCACTAGTTTAGTTTGAACTTTGACTTATTAATATTTTAATTGAGTCAAAGCGTGTTTTTGTTCACTGGGTATTGGCTTTCGTTAATATTGTACTTGTTTTTGTGGTCCCAGACGTAAAATAATTATTAAAGGAAATTTCAGTTTATATGATTTTGTTGTAATTTGACTGAACATTTTAAAAATAAAGGATTAAATGTGTATGTTTTAAGCGTTGAAAACAGTGTAACAGCGAACAACAGCGTAACCATAAAAATCTCTACGACATGATATGCATTTATGGTTTTATCTACATTATTAAAAACTGAAATTAATGTTTTATGGAAAATTATCTCATTTTTCGCCTCTTGCTTGTTAAAAATTAATAATAAGAAATATCATTTATCATACAGCTGTATGAGTTCACTGCTGTACTTCACGTACCACATAATAATGAGATTTTTACACTACAGTTAAATAGGTTAAGTGCTGACTCCTGATACCAAGATTTTCCTTGATAAGGGTAAAAAAGTATCAAAAAAAGGGTATATAATCAAGTTTTATATTTAATGTATTATTTTTATTAATATAATTTATAGAGAAAACGAATTATTTTCTATGAAAAAGTCAAGTCGCATAAGTTGTCCAGCTTTCGGATGATCATGATCCGAGCTTAGAAAGTAATTCTGATGTTTGCCATTATTCTATTACAGGTTTACTGTTTTTTGATGAAATTGTGTAGACTGTAGTAAAATATATAGCATAAGAAGTGAAACCTAATTTTGATAGCCATTAATTCCTTAGTTTACGACAAAAGAATAATTTTTTCCTAATTTATTTTTTTAAACATAATCATGATACATTTATTCAAAACATATAGTTGTGGACATATAGATACATGGACATAAAACATAGACCTAAGATATAGACATAAAACATATAAATACATGTTTTAAAAACATATATTTATTATAATTTTATAAAAGAAAATTTCTTTAATATGTTAATCGTAACAAAGTGAAGGAATGCCTAAACGTAAGAAAAATCAGCTGAGCTTAAAGAATATTTAAACATAGGAATACAGAAAGAGCGTCACATTAAGAAACAATAAATGAGAAGCAATTTTTCTTATTTGTAATATACATATAACGATAACCTTACATCATATAACAGTTCAAATTAGAAACAGTTTTTTATCTATCTTCAATCTTTCGTATATTTAAAAATTTCAATTCAAATGTTAAGATTTATCTCTGATCATCTAATCTTTTAATATTTTTTTTCATTATACATTTAAATTAATCATATTTTTACCATCAACCTCCAAGCGTGAGCTTATAAAATGAAAATTTCGAGGAAATTTTTGTACAACAATGGACAAGCAATCATTTTTTATAAGTTAAAAATTCGCAAAAAACCACCTAAAATTGCAGTAACCTTCGAAGAAAAAACTCGCTTTAATTTCATAAATTAAAATGATCCTTTAATCACTGCAAATTTCAACAGCGTAGTTACATTTCTCAGATCTTCTGAGTGACCCGCTTGGTAATTTTGTCTACAAATTTAACCATTTAATTTTTAAATCATTTTTGAATGTTAATTTTCTTTAACTCGCACATGGGGATTATATCAGGAGACTTGCCCTCCAGGTTGGGAGTAGGGTATAGGGTTGACACATATATCCTGTAAAAACTTCTTGTAACGAAATCCTGAGAAGAAAATGGAGGAAAATTGTATCGCAACATTTGAGAGAAAAATTTTGCCGAGTGTACTTGGTGGTGTAAATGAAAACAACAACTGGAGAAGGAGATTTATCTTTGAACTATGAAAGATTCATAAACAATCCGATATTATTAAATATATAAAATAAATAGAATGAATTGGATGACCCACGTGATTCGAATGAGTGATGTCAATACAATAAAAATATGCTCCAGTGCTAAACTCACTGGAACAAGAAAGCGGGGAAGGCAGCAGTTGAGATTGGCTGACTCGGTGGAGTCTGATTTTCTTGCAATTAATTTTATTATATAACCGTCGTTGAACAGTCGACCCAATTTTATTGATTTACGACTGCTAATGTTCAACTCCGTAGCCTTGTAATTTTGAACCCAATCCAGAAGACAAGGGAACTATTGGATCAAGTATTGTGAGAAATTTGCCTTCGTGGAGGACCTATTGATGAAGCTAACCCGCATTTGCGTTACATGGAGAGGAAGACCGCTAGAACCTCCCACGGTTAGCCTGACGAAAAGGGGACTCTAACCCCTGATCCGTCTACCACTGAGGATATTTCACGTTAGCATTGTGGTCAGTGCAAACCGGATGCGAAATTCGTATCGCCTGGGATTCGAACCCGGTTAGGCCTCATTGGAAGGCGAAATCTCTATCCCCTGAGCCATCGCGACTCTATTGCAATTAATGAAAAAAATTGGAGATCAAAGATAAATCGGAAATCATTATGGAGAAATCCTCGGCGGAAGGCATTGGCCCACATTGGGATGCCTGGCCAACTATGATGACGATGAATTTTTTTTACCCATCGAAATCCCAGTGCATTTTCTTCTCAAAATTATAATTCCAAATCTCTAAGTTTTTGCTCACCCCAACATAATGTGGCATGTAGTTTAACACTCGAAACAGTGGCAGCAGAAGCTTTTTCGATTTTTTATTATAAAGAGAAATTATTTCAATCTCCTCCTTTGTGTTAAACATTTATAATAAAATGTTTTCTGTGAATGGAGAAATGTGTATTTAGTAGATTTCCATCTTTATTATTAAAATCACTCATCATCCTAGTTACTTCGTTTTTCTTTTTTTTTTGTTGTCAAAACGTTGTTTTTTTTGTTGTTTTTAAAAAAACAACGTTTTTAAAACAAAAGTCGTGTTTTTCTAGTGCAATGCACATTTAGAATTTTACACTGTTAAAAAGGGTTTCTCAAAACTAATAAAAAATGTGTCAAAATACCGGTGTCAAAATACCGAAACAAGTCGAACAATATTTGAAATTCCCATTCATTCAAAATTGAAACAGCAACAACTTATTTTTGAGCAAAGCGAATAGTTTCATACGTGCTGTTCTCATAAGAAATGAACGAGAGAAATGTTCATTGGCTGCCGGCAGATTCGAACCAAGAGCTTTCGGGATCGTATTAGGGTGCCCTATCCATCATAGTTGTACAGCCCTGTCCAGTAAGAGTTGGGAAGCTTATATAGTGGCCACCCCAAGCATACATTCCATTTGTTTAAAAAATTTTAAGATATAGTCAAGTAAGCAATAAGTGAGATTTAAGATAAAAATTACCGATCTCCTGATTAAGCTATTGGGATCATATTATTCAAATTTCAAACCTTTATAACAATGGTATTATAACTTATTATATCATAATGTGTCATTGCAAGGTCAGTACATAAAGCTTTCTATCTCCCCTTGGAATGTGGAGTACAACTTTAGTGGGTTACTTGAAGCTCTAATAAATCTAAAATTTGTCTTATCTCACACTTTTGTCTCAAGCAAAATCAACGTTAATTATTTCGTAATGTATTTTTAAATTCGTGTTTTAAATGTATATAAAACCACATGTTTCTTAAATAGTTATTTACACTTTTAAATCGTGTTTCTCTGAACTTAAATAATGGAAATTTATCAACTAATGAAATAAATTTGAAGTTATCTATTAAGCCATGGGAAAATAGTGGTAAATTCTGAATATCACATTTTAAGTTATACTATTTGTACAGTTAGTCTTTATTATGGTGAAATGAATTTCTGCCTCATATTATTTTAAAACAAATAACACGAACAAATTAACGGTTGTGCATTAGGTGCCATAAATGTGTAGCGTGGTGACATTAGGTTACTTATCCGTTTTGGAGGATGGTAAAAAACTTATGACCTCCATACCTATATTATACCATCTGTGTTGGTATTATAGGTTTTCATTACCACATTATTTATAATGGCAATTTAAGTAGTATTTAATTACAAAATTTCATCAGGCATAAGTACCGATGTTAATTCGTTTGCCAAAAATAACAATAAAAATATAACGTTTATTTGCTAATTATTTTCACATTAAGTCAACCATACATTTAAATTGCATTTATTAATTTTGGTAATAGATATAAGTTTAAAAAGAAAGTTCTGTATTAAAAAGTTAAATTGATGGAGAAAAGGTACTTATTCTTATACGAGTACCGTAAAAACTGTTATATTGTTATTGACACTGATAATGCTTAATTAATTTTTGAAAGAGGCATAAATTGAAATAAAAAAGTTTTATATTAAGCTAAATTGTGGGAGGAAAGGTATTTATCTAGAATTTATATCCTGAAAAACTATATAATTCGCTCTATTATTTCTGATGCCTAAGATATTTTACTAAATTTAGTAATAGGCACTACTATTATGTTAATTGGTGTTTTTAATAGGTACTAAATATACTAATATTGGTGCCAGGATAGTTTCTATAGGAAGCGTAGAAATTGGTTTTTACAGCCCGTCGGAAGGTATAAATACTGGAGAAACTGATTGATTATGGTCATTTCTGGCTATCAGGGAGTTGACCTCGAGTGAAAGCAAATGATATTGACTAAAATTAATCTTTATTTTTTTTTTTGAATAAACTTCTAAAAATATACTTTGCTTAATCTGATTACATAAAAGCAATATATTATAATAAAAAATTAAAACAGTCTAGCTGAATTAAATATATTGGTGCACGTCTTTCAGTTTTGTGCATCATTTCGTAGTGCTGATTAACACTGATGTATTAACTACGGTATATCTCGGTGTGTAAGTCGACCCCTTATTTATGATTACGAGATAGCAAATTTCTGGTATGTCAGCGTATGTCGATAACTGAAAAAAAGAAAAAGATTGCATAAACATCATGTGTTATTTAAGAAACCCTTCAAGGATATTATTCAATCACCTTGAAGTGAATGGTTGATGGAAGGAGAAAAAACTCTTACAAAAACAGGAAATATCTGTGCTTCTTCTGTAGACAGCCTGTTGTCAAATGATACAAGACGCGTGGAAAAATGTGGATTCAAATGTTATTGAAAAACCTTTTAAAAAGTGTGGAATTTCGAATTCCTTGGACAGGGTTGCAGACAATTTTTTTTGGAACTCAGTAGAAGAGGATAAAGTAAAATCCGTCTCAAAGTGGGATCCGTAAGACGTGAAGATACTGCTAACGTTATTGAGTCCGACACAAATCTGTTCTGGAATCTTCAAATTTGTAGATTCAAGACATTTTTCAAAAGTTTTTATTGTGCTGTATTTTTTTTCAAATTCTCTTGAATAAACTATCGTAATTAGAAGCAATTTTTCTGAAACCTGTAAAGTTATTTGTGAAGAAAATAAGGCGACACAAAACTCAAAATTAACAGCATATAATACATTTAAAATAGTTTTTGAAAGGGGATAATTGATACTAAGTTATCTATCTATCTTATATCTCTATATCTGTCTCATTGTTTATAATGCATCGATATTTCACTACCAACGGAAGTCCTACTTTATTACCGGTGTATATATCGGCCACCTGATTTTCGTAAAATTATGGGGGTAATACATCGAGATATACAGTATTCACATTTTTTTCGCTACGAGGAACGGGTATTTAGCTACTGTATAATATGAACAATTGATAACATATTAACGTTAAGCCTAATTAAAAAATTTTTATATTGATTTATACAAATTTTTTTGTAGTTCAGAAATTAGAGCATAAAATGGGTTTTTCTTCGAAAAAAATGATAGTTTAAAATTTTTTAAGCAAAAACTTTGTTATGCTGTTATATACAACTGTTAAAAACTCTCTCCTGTATGTTTTTAGGATGGGAAGGTGGAATTTGGGGTAGAACTGTATGTTCCTTATGTAAACAAGCAATGTACTATTTCTGGTGTTTAATCCCTAGAGGTTCAGACCAATAGTTTAGAAGTTATAAGAATTTTTTTTGCAGAAAAATTGCAATTTTGTACAAGTTTACACATCTTACATAGCTATACAAACAAGTGAAATATTGTTTCCTATGTATATTTCTCGCTCAATTGAATGAGACCAAACACGAGTTGATACAGATAGTAAAACTGAAAATTTTGATTTGGTTTAAAATGTACTATTTTTTGAATTTTACTTATAATGAAGAAAAACCTTTAGAACTTCAGAACTATTTATCCTATCTACTCGAATTCTATCTCATTCAATTAGGCATAAAATTTTTCCTCGGAAAATATATAATTTTTCGTATAATATATTATAATTCAGATGTTCAGTAATTATAGCTCTTAGATAGTGAAGAAAAAGTGTGCAAAAATCTTGCCAAAAATAGTACTTTTAATACATGTAGGCATATTTTATTTATATATTTACTATTATCTAATTTTTAACCAAAAATTGTAATTTTTATGCAAAACGTCCTATTGGCTCCTGTTTAATTTCATTCCATTTAGCGGAAATAAAATGCATCCATATTTCTGGCTTGTTTAGATAGATATATCAGATAATTAAACAGGTATAAGTACAAATTTGTACTTTTTATTCATAACGCCCTAACAGCTTCTAAGCTCACTAGATCGTCTCGTGATTGGTTTGATTAGATTCAGAACAAAAAATACAAAAAACTCTTATTGGCTGCCTGGAGAATTTTTCCTGTAAATTCCCCCCATTTGCCTCAAAAAAGGGGGGAGCGTACAGAAGAGAGTAAGGGAATTTTCAGGTATTAATTATGAGGACATAACAAGGCGTTCAATACAAAAAAAATCCTTTTGGAAGTAAACGTCTAAGAGTTTGTTTGAATAATTTTAATTAGGTATTAATTAGGCACAGTTGGGCAACTTGGAATATTACTTAAAAAACGCCTCACATACGTAAAACAACCAGTTGGTAGACTGTTACATGTTTAATATGTTAGTATGATATAAGGTGGCTAACATGGATACATGTTAGTATGTTAACTCGAATGGGAAAAATGTCTTGTGCACATATTTCAGTGATGACATATTATTACACATATTTCAGTGAATTGATGAATTCAATAAAACTTCACAGACTCTTTGATTAAAACAGGTGAACTCTATTCGTTCGGGTAGTCCCGATATGTTTTCATCGTTTTGTTTTCATATTTACGATTCATTGATTATTAAGTTGTTGGAGACTCTTTTATGATAATTGCTCTCTTTATGTATCTTTAATTTGTTCTAAATATAGTGTTTAATGTAAAAAGAATTAATTAAATTAAAATTTGTTGTAACAAATTTAACTGTTTAATTTGTTTGTCGTTGTGTTAAAATAGTTAGCATTTTAAAATGAATATTTCAATCAATAGTTAAAATAACATTAAGAAAAATGAATTATTTTGAATAAATATTGCAAATAATGTTTCTAACAATATTCGATTTAATATAAACTTGATTTGAATTTTTCGCTGCTGATATGCAAGGTTAACAACCCCTCAAGTTTGTTTAAAGTTTCGTTTACATTACTTTTACATTAAATCTAAACTCTATTTGCTTGGCGATCATTTATAATTGCAACAGACTACTCATTTTTATTAAGGAACTCTTCTATGACGGTATTTAGTAATATCTCATTAGGAGCAGCTTCACGATCGCCACTAATGGTCGCCATGCTTCACTTAGGAACAATGAAATTGTATCCCCTCATCTCACTTTTCTTCTGTAAAGGACACAATCACCAATTTGGCATGCTTTTCCAAACTTTGTTTGTAGCGTCCTAATGGCAACAGTTTCATAATTACATGACCGCTAAATCAGGTGTGCAATGGAAGAGTAAATTTGCTTTTTGGTCATAATGCAGTATAATAGGAATAAGTAAAATATTCCTATTATTTTTATTTCAGTTTTTATAGATCAATTTTTCAAATTTAAGAATGTATTTGAATTTAAGCCCTGCAGTTTAAGTGTTTGGAAAAGCACTTTAGCTTCAGCTATTTTAAGCTTTTTTATTTAAGCGTTTGAAAAAGTTTTTCTTTGCAGTATTTTAAAACATTTAAAAGTTTCCAAGATGTCCCAAAACTTTCTTTTCACTACTTATTATCAAATTATCAAATTTATAGAAGGTTTTTGAAATATTTTATGAAAACTTCAACTTTTAGTATTCAATTTTCTTAATATATTGTAATGAATGAAATATTATATCATAACGCTGAAGGACATTTTTTTTCTTTATTTCTTTATTTGTTTTGTTGTTTACATGAAATTTTTTAAACGGATTTTAGACATTTACGTATCTCTGATTTGAAATCTGCACTCAGTTTCTTTCTCCTACCTATAGGTTTTTTAATTGACATTTTTAGTCTATATTTGGTTAAAATGTACAAGTTTAATAACGTTATATATAGCAGAGGGCCGTAGAAATGATGCGACAAACTTATAGGGAAGTTAGGAAACTTCACTAGGATAAAAATTGAATAGGAACCCATGCTCGGAAATGTCGTCATACCCCCCTAGGGACGCTTTCTTATTATAAGCTGCTCCTTCGTATGTTTCGGAAAAGGTATATAGCATATAGAAAACAAATTTATTTTCTGCTAATTGTTCTGCAACACATATATCATAGATATTATTTTTTCACAGTTATATTTTACGAATATGTCACAATATTTTCGGTGCATTCGGTGCAATATTTTTTGTATCCAATTTAGTCCGAAGATATTGGACACGGAAACCTTAGAAGTAGTTAATGGATACTAAGAATATTTTAGTAATAAGTCGAAAATTTTTCATCATTATCTATACATTAATAAAACTATTAAAAATGAATGACATTTTTAGTCCATTTTTGGTCAAAATGTATAAACTTAATAACGTTATATATAGCAGAGGGCCGTGGAAATGATACGACAAACTTATAGGGAAGTTAGGGAACTTCACTAAGATTAAAATTGAATAGGAACCCATGCCCGGAAATGTCGTCATACCCAGCTAAGGACGCTAACTTATTATAAGCTGTTCCTTCGTATATTTAGGAAAAGGTATATAACATATAGAAGACAAATCTATTTTCTGCTAATTGTTCTGCAACACATATATCAAAGATATTATTTTTCACAGTTATATTTTACGACTATGACACAATATTTTTCGGTGCATTCGGTGCAATATTTTTTGTGTCCAATTTAGTCCGAAGATATTGGACACGGAAACCTTAAAAGTAGTTAATGGATACTAAGTAATGAGTCAAACATTTTTCGTCATTATCTATACATTAATAAAACTATAAAATTATATTATGTGCCAAAATTATTGTACGAAATTATTTATTATGCAAGCAATTAAATCCAACAAAAATTTAAATATGATATATAAAATGCAGTGTGTTATACATTTTTTCAGTTATATTTTCTAATGTGTCACACTATTTTACGACATATTCTTTAATCAAAAGGTATTGTACACGTAAACCTTAAAACTAATTTATGGATACTAGAAACCTTTAGTAATGAGCAGCTCATGTTTTTTAATTTTCTATACATTAATAAAAATATTAAATTACATTATGTGCCAAAATTACTTGACAGAATTATTTATTACACAAACAATTAAATCCAACAAAAATTAAAACATGATTTTAAGTTTCATACATGATTTTAATAAATTTTCTTCAGTTGGCAATTTTGTTTCAAATGCTCTTTGGTATTTATTGACGGAATATCTTGTTTTACTTAAATGATAGATATCTTTCAAATATTTATTTTTATTTTGCTAAAAATATTTATTTTATATTACTATATTAATTAAATTATTTGAAAACATACATTTGTAGTTTGCTTCACTAAGCTTGCTAAATAATTTATAAAATCTTCAGAGAAAGTTTAAATTTAATAACCAATATTGTAACTGAACATGCTTTTAGTCTTTTAGTGTTTGAGAATGTTATTGTTAAAATTTGTTACATTTTTTTTTCATTGATACCATTTGACGAAAATAATAACATTGATAAACAGAATTTTATTTTAGATGCATTAGTTTACTTAAAAATTATCATAGCAGCAAATTAAACTACAGTTTGATAAAATTTTTGTAAATTTTACAGTAAACAGCTAAATATTTTTCAAGTTGAAAATGACTTTAAGCTATTAACATTATTTGGAGAAGTTATCTATTACTTCAAGCATTAAGTCTTTACTTACAAAAGTTATTTTCGAAAAGTGAAGTGTCTTTTCCATCCTTAAGCTGCTTGCCTTAGAAATATAAAGTGTTCTTATTTAATAAAAGAGTGGGAAATTAATTATTAAGTTTTTGACAAGTGCTAAATTGTTCTCCACTTTCATGCGATAGAAGAAATGAAGTAAAAGAGAAATCTGTTCAAAACCTGCCACATTGAAAAATTAGAAGTAAACATATGCTTCGTAGCCAACTTTCAAATCTTATTTTGTTCAAAAGCGATGAATAATTACGAACGCATATTGCGTGGAGAAGCGAGTGTTTTTGTTAATGTTTAAAAGTTTTACCCTAAACAGTGAAATCATTAGTAAGGAAAGAATAAGTTTATAGTAAATATATTTTTGTGGAAATGAAACTAGTTTTTATGTTGCTTGTAGAAGTTAGAGCGAAATATGTTGCTTAAAATCTTATATAATTTAATTATTTTCGAAATTTAAGTGCCTTAAGTCTGAAGTAAGTCAGATATGAATAATGATTATGTGGCGGTGAATTCGTAATTCTGTATTTTAATTCTTTTTCCTGTAAATTATGTAATTACGTATTTCTTCTTTTCATGTAAATGACTATTATTTGTATGATCAAGTAGCATTAAATAAATTTGCATGTGTTGTTGTACCCATTCCCCCTTTTTTTTAACTTTTTGATTAAATGTTTTGATAATACACAGTAAAAGTTGCAGTGTAATATCTTTGAACATGATGTATGTGTATATACGAATATATTGTATATGCATATACGAATATATTGTACATGTATATACGAATATGATATTGATTAAACTAAAAAATTGTGTCAAAAAATAATTTCAGATTAACTCTAAATTAAGCTGTCATATGCAATTTAAAGGGTGTAATTTAAATCCAAACGTTTATAATGAGAGTTTACTGTAAATAATCATGATTTTTTTAAGCTGTGATAATCGAGGTGATTTATTTAGAATAATACGTAATCCCAATAGCAACGGAAAGAAAAATTTTAAGTCTGATATATCTTTATTCAGATGAAGTAGCAGTTTCCTGGGTTCCACTTTGTTTCCAATAAAATTGAAGTTTCAATTTGCAGTTGCCAATTTTAGTTAAGTTTGGGGAGTAAATAGCTAGTCAGAGAAATGAAAATTGTTAAATGCCTCGTTCTTTAATTAAAACTTTGAGACAGTTTTATTAACGATGTAGAGATTCTGAGGGGAGGAGGTCTGAACGGATTAAAGTTCTATTGTTCGAGAATGCAGTGGAGACTCTTTGCTATAAGTATCCGGTAAAAAATATAGAATACTTCGTATTTATTTCTCAAATTTATTATTTTTACACAGAATTAATACAGAGAATACTACATTATTTCACGTTGAACAAATTCTATGTTATGTAAACCATATTTTATAACCGCCGTTGAACAGCCGACCCCATTTTGAGTTTATGAGTACCAATTCCATAGCCTTGTAATTTTGAATCCGATCAAGAACATAATGGAACTCATTGATCAAGTATCAGGCGAAATTTGTCTTCGTAGAGGACTTTTTGAAGGAACTAATCCGCATTTGTGTTACATGCAAAGGAAAACCACGAAAATCTTCCACGGTTAGCCTAACGGAAGGGGTACACTTACCCACGATTCGTCTACCACTGAGGATACTTTACGTCTGTATGAGCCGGGTGAAGAATTCGTATCTACAAGTCATCGCTGGATTTCGAACACGAGTTACCTCATCGGGAGGGGCGAGCTCCTTAGCCTGAGCTACAACGGCTCAGTATACAGTAATGTATACTTTATCCTTATACAGTTAACTTTTTATAAAAATACGACCAAAAATTCATTTAAGTTATATGTAATTAGCTATTTTCACACACAGAGACTGGGTTTTGCATAGAAATAAATTTCTTGTATTGCTGTTTTGAAATTATTGACAGTTTTCTAATAATTGTATGATTGATTAAAATCTATCAATTAACCATGTGATCTGTGCTTACGAGTTTCATAAATTTTTATACTGCCATCCCATTTCCCATTACATCATTAAGCTTTTCTTTCCTGAGATGAATAAAAGATAAGTTGGATGATGAAGAACAGAAGATGAGGATGCTCGGAGTTTTTGCAATAAATCAACCTCATAATGATGGTCGAGTGACTCAAGTAGGCAACATATTCCTACGCGGTTTTTATACTTATTCTATATTTTATTATCTCTTTGGGACTTAAATTACTATTTTTTGTGCATTATTCAAAATGAAACAATACATATTTAATTAAAATGAAATTTTAATTTAATTATTAGGAAATTTTTAATTTAAAATAAGAATTCCAAGCTATAATAATCCTAAGCGATTTAAGAAAAAAACGCTCTGATCAACATAACTTTCAATGAAGAATTGTCTTCTCGTTTAGACTACAAAATTTATTAAAAATGAGAAGAATTTTGAATTGAGTTGCATAATAACTATAATGGTATAAATATATTCATTTAAATTAATAGAGACGTATTTATGCCCTTAATAGTTTTATTATTAATCTGTATAAAATGTTATGATTCAAAATTATTGATATTTAATAGATTATCGACCTTATTGCTAATCTAAACATGTTAAAAAAATTAGCGTTTTCATGCAATCACTTATGAAGTGTAATACAGTTTAATAGTCTGTCGAAGTCAGCAGATGAAATTTGGGGGATAAAGAACGGTAAAGTTTTAGCTGTCCACATTAGCTCACCTCTCTTCTAATTATTACATACATTTTATATGAGCAGTGATTGCCCTGGGAATAGAGCACTCGCCTTCCAATGAGGTGAACCGGGTTCGAATCCCGGCGATGACTGTTCGATGCGAATTCCACACCCGGCTTGCATCGACCATTGTGCTGTCGTAAAATATCTTCAGTGGTAGACGGATTATGGGTTAGAGTCGCTTTGCCATCAGGCTAACTGTGAGATATTTTGATGGTTTTTCTCTCCATGTAACGTAAATGCGGGTTAGTTCCATCAAAAAGATCTCCATGAAGGTAAACTTCTCACAATACTTGATCCAACAGTTCTATTCTCTTCTGGATTGGGTTCAAAATTACAAGACTACGAAATTGAACATTAGTAGTCTTAAACCCAAAAATATGGGTCGGCTGTTCAACGACAGTTATAATGTAAAATAAAATACAGTTTATATTTTTGTAAAATTTAATAAGATATTCTTTACGAAGAACAATCAAAAGTTTTCATTGAATTTGCATCTACTTCTGCAATCTTTGTGATCTTTGTAGAATTTTGAGGTAAAGGAGACAGAAATTAGATTTTGAATAATGATGGAAAAGTCTCAACTAAATCTTCTAAATGACGGCATAGAGTGAGCCGTATATTCGAAATAAATGTACCATCAAATCGCATTCATTTATTAAATCATTTAAATGAAGACGTCAGAATTCCGAAACTTATTAAATTGATTTCTCTTTTGACATTTGAAATATTTTTCCTTTCAAATTTTCATGCTTTCTATCTTGCTCAGATTATAAGACTGAGTGCTAAATATTATATCCTATTTTAGGAGTAAATTTTTGTAAAAACACAGCAACTTGAATTGCTTGCAATAATTTGCACAATATTATTGAAATAATTTGAATTATTTTTGATCTTTATTTGTGCTGAGATAATAGTTTCGAACCAGATTCAGTTTTTATAATTGATATCTGTGAAGAATGAGGTAATAACATCTTTAGACTTTTCAAATTTTCATAGTTCTATTGTAATAGTAATTTTGTTATAAAACTTGTTTTTAATTTAAGCAAAAATTAGAATTATATTATAGATGGAAGCAGAATTTTTAAAAAATGAAAACATGTAAGTTTTGCAAAAAAAATGTTTTTAATCACTTTATGGAAAATGAAAATTTTTTTCAATAACTTAGGTAGTAAACTTTATTAAAATATGTATCAAAGTTTTTCACAAAATGTTGACATATTTGTCTAGAAATAGTATCAATTTCACAAAATGGTGACATAATTGATTTAAGTAATTAATCTAAGAATCAAAGGTATAAAAATTTATTAATTGAGGTACAACTAGCAGAGGCCTGAGTCTCTAACTTTATACATATACCAAACTTTATACATAGATAATGGTATGACATTGTTTTCGATCTGTTTTAAAAACTAATAAAACATCAGTTAGAGAAAATAAAGTCAAAAGTTTAGATTACAAATGTGATTGAGAAAGGCCGTATAAAAGTTGAAAAATATATAATCTATGTTAATAGAATATATAAAAATATTTTAAAATTATCCTCCTGTATATTTTGCGCATTGCAGACGCTGTATGAATTATTTTTTTCTATGTCACTTGCTTTGTGTAGATTATGATTTAACTTAAGTTACATAACTCATATCAAGTGCTTCGCATCAATTTTTATTTGAATAAAATTCCTTATTATAAACAGTATTTAAGAATATTTTTATTCAATCTAAAAAATTATACGCATACATATGCCTATTTAAAGAAGTAAAAAAAAAACTTTAGTTTCAAGATGTTATAATTTAAGACGCATTGAAGTTTTAGTGATTACTATTAGCTTTAACTTTTAGTTATCAAAGTCATAAAAATTGATATAAATTAATTATTATTTGAATATAATTTCTCATTTAAAACAACATTTGAGAATATTCAAATTCGTAAATTCTTAAGGTATCAGACTTGTTTTGACACTTTTTTGAAAAGGTTGAATTAAAATTTTAATTTTATTTTGTAAGCAAAGGATCATAAATATAAATTTAATGCAGAGTTTAAAAATTTATAAATTAATTTTCAATATAAGTTCAAATTTGAGCTAAAATTTGTCTTTTCATGCTAACAGCTGTACAATAATTTGTAATGCATAAGTTTTAAAATAATTTTTTTTTCTAGATCAATAGTGTAATTACATGTGTTTTTAATTGAAATATTAAAAAATACCCTCAAAAACACAATGAATAATGCAATGAAATAGAAATAAAAATTTTTTTTATTATTGAATTTTTTAAGTAAAATTCTAAATATATCTAAACTTGATAAAAATAACAAATTCTCCCTTACACTTTCGCTTTTACTTCAAATCATCGCTACCATTATATAAGATGTAAATACAAAATTTCAAAAAATTCTATTATAAATTTGTTTTGCAATGTATTTTGACGTTAAATTTTTTTTTCTTCAAAATCAACGTTTTTCAGAAAATGCATTTAAATGCAAGAAAATTCAGAAATGTAAAAAAATTCTGAGAACAAAAAAAAATTAATAATTCAAAAATTAATTAATGAAAATTAATTTTAGCTGCTTAAAAATATAATTTTTTCAAATAAAAAAGAATAAAGTTATTCAAAGCGTAACAAAAAAATTAGTTTCGTTTTCGGTAGTTCACATTCGGTTTCGGTTTCATTTGTTAGCATATGAAAAAACTACTATAACTTCATTTCTAATAATTGGAGGTAAATTTTTTTTATTATTTTAAAAAGCTAATAAACTAAACTTCAAATATGGATAATGGCGTCGTAGTTGCTCAGGGGATACTGTACTCGTCTCCCAATGAGGTGACTCGGGTTTGAATCTTAGCGACGGCTGGCCGATACGAATTCCGAACCCGACACGCACCGACCACAGTGCTGATGTAAAATATCCTTAGTAATAGACAGATCATGGGGTACGAGTCCCCTTGCCATTAGGCTAACCGTGGGTGGTTTTTGTGGTTTTCCTCTCCATGTAACACAAATGCTGATTAATTCTATCAAGGAGTCCTCCCCGAAGTCAAATCCAGAAAGTTCTTGATCCAGTAGTTCTTTTGTCTTCTGGATCAGGTTCAAAACTACACTGCTTTGGAAATGAACATTGATAATCGTAAACTCGAAATTGGATCGGCTGTACAACGGCTGTTATTAAATATAATATAATATAAAATATTAAATAAAATAAGGATAATAAATTTTCGTCCAAATTTCCGATTTTTCCAGTTAGATACCTCAATTAAAATAAAGCAAATACGTATTTTTATTTTTAACAACTACACTTACAGCTTTTGTTAAAAAAAATAATAAGAAAATATTAGCTTCGATATATTAAGTTTCTGAATTTCATAACTTTAAAAATATTTACGACCTATTTCCAAAAAAGACAAATCTTAAATAAAAAGCAGATCACATCACTATTCAATTTCAGAATACGTAATGAACTTGCATATCACATTTCCAATTTAGAATTCGACTAGAATATCACTTCAGCAAAGTCTTCACGGTCGGTATCATATTCGATTCCGATAATCCTCATTATCGACAGTGCCATACATAATCAGATATGGAAGTGCACATGGATACATTTACAGACGGAGCAGAATTAATGAAGTCCTTGTGAAACTGGAAAGAGATATGAGTGCCATGACGTGGATATGTGACTTTCCTCAGAGGGAATTATTAAGTGATGTGAAACAGAGGTGTTAGATTTCAAACTTCCTACAACGGAAATAAACAAATATTTTGTTCGGATTTACCAATAAATATTCAAATATCATTCCATTAATTTTAAGGCTTAAGATTTAACGAACTTGTTTCAAATTGGTACAGCCCGATTACATTTATTATTTTTATTCGGCTTTAAGTAATATCAATCAATAATTAACAAATTACATACTGTACAGATAATTAACACACTGTACACTTTAAAAAAATAAGTGCATCTCATCACTAAACTTGGGGCTGATACTTTACTCCAAGAGAGGAACCCCATAGGTAGAAAAACCATAGGTTTTGGATAGGTACATCATAGAGGACAGCTTGGCTCTCGGTGTTTCACTATGCCAAGAACCAAGGATTGTTCCTGGTGTAATGGAACACCAAGAATGTTCTTTAACCCAACCTGGTGGTTAACTGCAACCATTTTTGTTATTAAAAAACGCAAACATTTATAATTACTATTAGACTCCGCCCCCGGTTTGCTTTGCTTACTAAATCCTGTGATTACCAATTATTACTAATGGATTTTGGTAATAATTGGTAATCACAGATTACCAATTATTGCATTTTGAGGTTGACTAAATTTTCACAAATCAGTAACATTGGAAATCGTTACACAAAAATCCTCCCTTTCGAGAGTTATTATTCAGTGACGATGCATCACGTTGTGGAAAAACAGTTGATGTCCAAGCACAAATTCATTTTTTTCAGAAATAGCTTTAATGGATTTGAACCCTTGATTCTTCCCTTGATTTCTTCCCCTTGATCTTCTGTAAAGTTTTTTTCTTAGAAGTCGATACAAAACTATCAGCTTAAAAAGGCGACACAATAAACAGTAATAAATGAAAAGTAGTTTTACTTGTTAACAATATATAACGAATAACGATAACCTCTTATCGTATACAGTTCGCATTGGAAACAATTTTTATGTCTCTTCAGTCTTTATATTTTTAAAAATTTCGATAAAAGTGTTAAGATTTATGTCTGGCAACATCTAAATTGCTCTTATTTTTTATTTCTTCATTTTTTTTTGTTATATTTGATATGAAGCTAAGCACGAGCTTATAAAATGAAAACTGCGAGAGCGATAAATTTTCTACAGCAATGGATAAATAATAATTATTTAATGAAAAAAAATTGCAAAAAAACACTTTGTGATTTTATAAGTTTCGAACAAGTATGATTTTTGAAGAAAATCTGCAGTTAAAGGTATAATTAAAAATAGTCATATTAGCACATCAAATTTCAACTCTCTGTAGTTGCCTTTCAACGGACAGTAGATCAACCAACTCATTTTTTTTTATAACTAGAAGTCTTAGAGTTAATGCTTCTTGAAATAATAATCAAATAATAATTTTTTTTGTGTCGAACTTCTTGCACATTTTAGTAATTTCAAGTTTCTAAATATTTATGAATCTTATTTTGAGTCGGAAAGCAAAAGGTAATTTCAAACAAAAATAACAGTGAAAAAATTCGCGAAAAAAACCCCTCACTTAAAATAACTATAACTTTCAAACAAGTTTGAATATTGGAAGTCTGAAAAACAAAATTCTGTGACAAGTTCAAAAACAAAAATGGTCCTTTAAGGTATGTTGAATTTTAACTCTGTAGTTGCATTCCTTCGGCCTGTAGAGCATCCTGTGTGATGTTTTTCCCAACAGGTTTAACAGTTCATAATTCTCGAACTAATTCTGAAATACTTTTTTATTCCAGCTTAATTTCTGCATACTCTACAATACAGAGTAATTTTAATTTTCTAAAAGTTATGGTTTTTGCTCATTAACCCCTTAACGATCGGTTAATTTTCAAGAAAACTGTCATAAAAGTGTCTATTTTGTCAAATACACGTATTTGATTAGTGATAGTATCTAGTTTAAAATAAACTAATTATTTGCAATAACCTTAAAAATATCCTGGTACTGCTATATTGTGTGTAAAATGAGAAATAAAATGTTTTCCGGGCGAAAGAAATGAATTAGTTTTATTCTTATTGGCACGTTACTACTGAACACTCCAGCCCGTCAATATCACGGGAGCGAGAAATAGCGAGCGAAAACTCACCCCGTCATTTTCACGGGAGCGAGAAGGAAGGGGTTAAAACAAAATGCAACGTTAAGTTGAACACTCAAGATAGCGGAGGTGTCTGCGTCATGCATAGTTTGAATGAGATTAGTGTTTTCCACTTTAGGTGCTTAGATTTTACTAAATCTATTAAACTCTACTCGAAAGCTCCATTTAATGCTAATTTGAAAAAAAAATGCTCTTTCACACAATATCTTGAGTTGTTCTACGTCAAATTCAAAGACATAACTCATCACCGTTTTTAAAGAGCAATCGAAATTCCATCGCAGAAGTAACTTTACTGACTCCAATGTTTATTAAATCTTATTGTTATTATGAAAGTTAGAGTTACTAAACACTAATAATGGTGACAACTATTTTTCAGATGAAAGTTGTGTGAAGGAATTTTCTTGGTATTTAATGACTCCAAGAACAATGCTAGATGATTGACTGCACCAAGAAATAATTTTAGCGTTTACTTCACCACTTTTAAAGTAATGTAGTTGCCACAATCTTTAGTGTTAAAATACACCAAATGTTTCCCAGCGTAGGAGTACCTTAACTTTTCGAACTTGTTGCCCCCTTACGAGATCTAACTATACCCCGTCATATAATATTTGCTTACAGTAAAATATTTACTACATCTAATCCACTTTTTGTACGTTTTATAATTGCAAGACAATGAAACACAGAAACTGTGGAGGAAAGTGGTGAGAATATAAAAAACATTCAGTTCAACTCATACTTAATACCCACTAGGGCAATTAATAATTTTAATAAATATGAATGCAATAATAATAATATATAGTATCATAAATTTCATAAAATTTTTATTATTGGTCATTTTCGTGCGACATTTGTTTTTTTTCAGAATAGCGAATGCTAAAAACCCATTTGCGCAGGTATGATGCATCAAAGGAAAAGAGAATGCTTGAAGTTTCTCTTCCCTTAGGACAGGATACTCATTTCTTACATACCTTTAACTTAACCCTGAATTTTTTTTAAAATAGCCTATGAAAAAATTAACATTTTTAGAGTCATAAGAGCCTTCATGGCATTCCTCGTCTAATTCTATGGTACTTCAGGGTCTAAAAGCACTAGCACACACTTGGGGAGCTTCTCATTTTTAAATACTACAGTTTTAAGCAGCTATAAAAAGATAAATATCAGATTTGAAATCATAAACACCTCGTGACATTCCTCGTCTAATTCTATGATACCTCAGGATCTGAAAGCACTAGTACATACCTGGGAGCGTACTAGTGCTTCTATAAATACTATAGTTTAAGATAGCTACGAAAGATTTATATCAGACTTGGAATCATGAAAACCTCGTCTAATTTAAGGGCACCTCAGGGTTTCAAAGTTTTAGTATATACTTGGGTAGCTTCTTTTCCTTAAATAATGCAGTTTTAAATAGCTATGAAAGGATTAAAATCAGACATGAAGTCATGAAAACCTCATGGCTCTCCTCGTTTAATTCAGCTAAACCCTAGTCTAACACACTTGGGGAACCTTTTTGCTTTTGAAAAGTAAATCGCGTGACTGCTTTAGTATTGCTCACAATACCTGTGTATTCCAACATGTGCGAAAAAATTATTAAAAAAATAGTAGCCAAAATTTTTAATCAATCATAAAGCGCAAAGGAAATAGCATATGTATACCTCAATAGAGGATTAAACAATTAATTAAGGAAAGAACTACCAAATAAAAAATATACAATTGTAAAATAAATATTTATATCTTATTTGTTCATCTTTACACCAAAGCCGATTCAAGTAAGAGAGTTAATTTATTGAAAGTTATGAAATCTCTGTGTTCTATATTTTAAAATCTAATCATTTGCAGAATGTTGAATGTTTTATACCAGTAAAACCAGTCTTTATCTTTGTATTAAAATCAGACATACCACAAATCACTTTTCGTGCTGTGTAAAAATGCTTAGCAATAAGTATGAAAAATTACGGAAGAGAATAATGCAAAACCAAAGCTAAAATACATGTAAAAAATATTCTGGAAGCTTTAAAAGTTCTCGCAAGCTTAAGTTTAACGATCTTGCAGATCTAAAGCGATATTTTATTTAAATTCAATGGATTTTGGGTAAATGTCTTTTTCGAGTTGTACCATATGTTCCTGATTTATCCTTTTATTTATCGATTTTCTAAGCTGTTTAACATAATATCTGGTGCATATTTGTCTGGATTTTGGAATTCTATTTTATGTAAGCCAACCATATATCTTCCGTTTCTTATCACGTAAAATATTAAAAAAATCATGCTAGCTCTCATCAAAAAAAATAATATTTGCAATATTTTAAAGGCAGGTATTAAAATGTTTTCAAAATTTAAATGCAGTATTTTTCTTATAATTTTGATAGACTTAACGTTTTCAGGTAAAATGAAAAAAAAAATGCAATCAGACAGTAAATATTAAAAAAATCACTTCTCTCTTAATAAGCAACAAGCATAGAGTTCATTGTATGAGCGCTATAATATTTATAAATAATTTGTGATTAATATGTGCACATTTTCTAACTTTCAAAACATTGCTTACTAATAATATTTAAACACCTGAAGATTTTTTTCCATGTTTATTTTAATATTAATTATTGAATCCACGTATAGGCCAATAATTTTTAACTTTGATCTGCAACGAAAATAAGAACACTAAATATTGCAGTTATAAGCATTCAGAGAATTTTGGTAACTCCAATTAAATTTGGAAACATTTAATATGGCGTGGTTCAATGAATTGTTATCTAAATATGTATCTGTTTTAAAATAAGTTTATTATCTGACTCTCAAAAAAATATTCATTTTCATTCTTTATTTTTATTAATTTCTAATTGAAACCTTTTAATGGGATAAATGCCAATTTAATTTAAAGGATCGGAGCAGACTATTCATTCAAAAAATATCAGTAATTTTAAAACATCAATTAAAGCAACAATTAAAACATTAACAACATCAAAGCAACAATTTAAATAGTTATTTGGTGTTGTACACAAATTTAAGACCCGCTAATCAAAGAAAATCCGTTCATTAAGGATTTCTGATTTGACGATTGATGATTTTCTTATTAATCCTTAATTTCAATGCCTTTCTAGGAATGGAGGGAAGCTAACTAAATATGATCATGAGTTGTATAACGAGCATTAATTGCTTGTATAACCAATATTTAAGTTAACCAATATTTTTGAAGGAAATATTTTTATTTTTCTAAATAATATTAAGCTATTGACTATTTAAAGCTTGCTACATAAATTTTGTTACATTAATATATTTAATTAAACTTTTTTCTTACTTTGCAGCCTCCTGAAGTTACCTAAATATGAAGGAAAATGACATGGTACATTAGAAATGGCTGCGGATACTCCAAACCAGCACCAAGCATGAGACTGGCTAGTAGGGTGGTTCTCATCCTATTCTCCATCTCAGTTGTGTCTCTTGTGTTAATCGGCAGATGTGGTTTGAAGTTGGAACAGGAATTAAAAGTAGAAAGTTCTGCTGCCGGACCCATGTCTCCAGATACTGGCAATTTTATGTACCACTTAAGCAACAGCGAATATGAAAATGATGCCCTAAGGAAGAAGGACGATGAGCACAAAATTGAAATTCAGCGATTAGAAAATGAGATATATGAACTGAAGAAGAAGCTGGAAGCATATCAGAGATTGGACGAAGATATTCAACCTATACCTGTCAAAAGCGTAGGTTCTCACAATTTATTAGGCGTTGAAGAGTGTGGGGAATATATTGAAAAGCAAATATCTGTAGCTGAATTAAAAGACGGTGTGCCACTTAATAATGAATACGAGGTGCTACCATTTTCTCATTTTACTTTTAGCAGGGTTTACCCCGTTGACTTAGGACTTGGTAAAAGAGTGGTTGAGAAGCCCATTGGATACAGGCGTAAGGATCTTTTAGAAGTGTTTGTTCGCGCCTTGGAAATGGTTAATAAAAACAGACACGGTAAATATAGGTATGCTGTAGAAGATTTCGTTGATGGTGCATTTAGGAACGATCCAATTACGGGAACTCAATACTCCCTGTACTTCAAACAAAGAAATTCTTCTAGAACATACAGAGTTCTTACGTTGGTGCGACCATTTGCTCCAATTCAACTGGTATCAGATGATTCTACCAAAACTTCAAAGCAATTGGTCAACGTCATCCTACCTCTTTCTGGTAGAATCGACAAATTTCGAAATTTCATGGACAAGTTCGTTAAAGTTGGGATAAAACACGACCGTCGCATTTTCTTAACTGTAGTTTACTTTGGACTTGATGGACTTGCTGAAGTGCAGCAATTATTGACCAAAATATCTAAAGATACTAAATTTCGAAATTTTAAACTTTTAACACTGAATGATACTTTTTCCAGAGGAAAAGGTCTCCATGTTGGAGCCGAACATTGGAGTAAAAGTGATGTTATACTATTCATGTGCGATGTTGATATCATATTTTCAACGAAATTCCTCGAACGATGCCGATTAAATACCGCACCCGGTAAAATGGTGTATTATCCAATTGTCTTCAGTCTGTACAATCCTTCAATTGTTTATTCACTTCAAGGTAAAGATTTACCTTCAGAATCTGAGCAACTGTTAATTTCTAGAGATACTGGATTTTGGAGAGATTTTGGCTACGGCATGACTTGCCAATACCGAAGTGACTTTTTAAATATAAAAGGCTTTGATGAAGATATTATTGGATGGGGTGGAGAGGATGTTATGCTTTACCGGAAATACGTTCGTAGCAAAATAAAAGTTGTACGATCGACGGATCCAGGTATCTTCCATTTGTGGCACGAAAAAAAATGTGATACAAAAACTCTATCTGTGGACCAACAAAGAGCTTGTTTAAGATCCCGAGCTTTAAGCGAGGCTTCTCATGCGCAACTCGGTTTACTTGCGTTTAGTGATGAACTGAAGCACAATTCTGATGATTCTCAAATTCCGATAGAGATTAATTCAACTTCTGGACATATCACTCAGAAACAATCATGATCAATGCTGATTTATTTAAAATTTAATTGCAAGAGAGCTTTTGTGCACAAAATACATTTTTACACATGAAGTATGAAATAAAATTTTTGAGAATTTTCTATGTTTTTCAGTATTTATTCAAATACCAATACTTAAAATAAAAAACTACACGAATTAAGTTTATTAAAAAAAATACAGGTTGCTGTTACATTTTTCATTACACACATTAACGCATTCAACAGTGCATGAGCTAGCTAATAAAAACACACAATATCAAATAGAGTAAAGGGATAAAGATAATAAAAAAAAAGAAAACTAAATATATTTTTTAAAATAAAGTAAAGTTAAAAAGCATGTAAGATCTTATCTTATTTATATTTTCATTACGAAGCTGATATAATAATAATATTTGTATTTGCATAACTTACATATAATATATAAAATTATATACTCTCTTTTTTCATTAATTCATTAAAATTCCTTGAAAACATATATTTGCACTGAAATACTTTTAATTGTAAGGATGTAATGCGTGAGCATGATAACAAAACATTATAAAAATGTTGTAATTTAATAAAGGAATAATTTTTAAGATCTCGCTATCATGTATAATGGATTAATTTTTATTCATTAATGACTTAAAAAAGATTAAAATTAACTCTTAAGATGATATTAATAATCAAAATATTATTAATAAATTATATAAATACAATAATTATATAATTGTAATGAATTTATAATTATAATAAATTATAGGATTACAATAAATTATATATTATTAAATTATTATTATTACTAACAAAATTTGCAATGTAACCTTCAGAAACTATAAAGATAATGTTGTATCCTGGCAAAAAAAAATTAATGTTTAAGTTATAAATATTTCATTGCTAAATTTATTAATTGTGAAAAATATCCAGCAAAAATAATTGCTTTCACAATGAATATAAGTTGGTATTTTTATAAATAAACGAATTAAGTAGAAACGTTATTAAAATTTGCTATTATAATAAAGTTTTTCCCTTATTGTAAAATTATTATAATCACTTATTTAAATTAGGACAAATGAGCACAAAGAAATTTAAACAAAAATAATTTAAACAAAGGAGTACGAAACAAGTTATTAAATATATTACCGGTAAATATTTTTCAGGTTAACTACAGCTGTCACACAATCTTACAACTTAATTATATCGTATTTCTTTTTAACAACCATTAGCATAATGATAATGTATAATATTTATAACACAGAACAAGTTTCGAAAATCTCATTAATAATGAAAATCTCATATACATTTTAATCATAACATAACTTGTTTTTATTAAAATATGTAAAAATCTTTTCACCATAAAACATGGTATCTATGTCTATAATGCGATGTAAATATTTATTGAATTTATTTAAAGTTATCAGCACTTAAAAGAGTTTATGGATCATATAAAGCTTTTAAACATTCAGAATTAATTATCTCACGTTTTCTAAAGTAAACTAAAAGAGTAAAATTTTAATGATATAGCTTTAGTTATTTACACGTAATCCATTAAAAAAGAATTTATAGTTTAGGGTTACATTATAAAGAAATGCTTATTTTATTTCAACAATGTGATTTATAAAAGACAGCAGTTTGGCTAATTTATGCATTAAGAGCTAATACTAAAAAAAAAATAAACTTTTGTTATAGAAGGTTAAGTTTTAAGTGTGTTTGATTAATGAAAATGAAATTTTACTATGATTTAATGTTGTGCATAAAATAAGCAATTGCCCCGTTTTGTAAATAAAAAAGTTATAAAATTTATCATATTAATGGATTTTAGTAATTTTTTCCACATTATATTGGTTTCTTTTCGTTGTATGAAATAAAATGGTCTTTTAACTGTTTATTACCTTTAGAATAGATGAATGTTGAAATCTTAATGGGTCTTGTCAATTTAAAGATGTAGTAGATATAAATATATTTTATGAATACTCCAAAATGTAAACATATTTTAATGGTTATTAATTTATCTGAAAGAATATGACAAAATAATTCTTTAAAAAAAAAAAAAAAAAACAACGTATTTTGATTTCGAAAATAAACATTCATGAATAAATAATGTAAAATTTCAATTATTCATTTTAGGAATACAAACTATCGGAAGTTATAATACGGACTTAATGTTGTTATTGCCGATCGGCCCGTGCATGGGGCAGGGAACTGCCCTTGCATCAGAACGTGGGTTCGAATCCCGGGCAAGGCATGGATGTTTCTTTCTCTATCAGTGTGTTCTATGTCCTTTCTCCTTTGCGTGTGAGCCACACCCTATAAAAGGTTTGTGGTTGAGTGAATGGCGTGGTAGAAGTCGAATTCCTGGCCATAGATGGCGCCACTGAAAAACAGGAACAATCGCACCCTCACTGTCTAAACAGGCATAGGACAAATTTTTTATTTTTTTTTTTGTTATTCAATCGAAAGAATGTTGTTTAATTTAGATCTTAAAGTTTATAAAAGCTATGAACTAAAATTGTAAATCCTAATAAGCATCGCTAATGCTTTTAATTTTTTTCTTTCAGGTCGGAGTAATTTAATACTTGACTTTAAACCATGCATGTTATGAATTAAGGTAGGTGGGACATATAATTAAAACTGAGTATTACATAGCATATAATAAACAGAAGGGCTATTTAAGTGTGTTAGAGAGACTTCCCTATTATGGTCTGGCTGTTTGTGTGCAATTGGACCAGTTATTTTATTTATTTGAACTGTTTTAATTTTGCGTTTTATAATAATTGCATTTGTAATTTTAATGGCTTGTTAAGTAACTTGCGGAGCTCATCAAAGTGGTCATCAAATCGTTAAATTAAGAAAAAAAATAGTTATTTCTGTCTTTATTTGAATGAAATTATAGACAACAATTATTAGAAACACAAAATCAACATGATTCAGATAAAATACAGGTTCAAAAGTGCACGAACAGAGCAATCAATAATTGGAAGGCTATCCTCCCGGTGTACACGGAGAATAAATTTCTGGTGAAATTACCGTACTGCAAGGAAATGACATTTCTGGTAAAAAAGAAAAAAAGACAACAACTTAATTCTGGTTATTAAAACCAAACTATGAGGTGTAGGAACCATTTGTTTGGCAACTTTTCCGTTCATATTTTAACGGTCTACTGGGAATTCGGTCTTTCAAAATTATAGTTCTGTTTGCAACACATTTAGTAAAATAACAGAAAACTGAAACTTAAATTTAACCGAATAAATGGTTTTTATACCATAATGTAATATGATGAAACTGCCAAATTTACCACGTTTACCAAACTTTATCACATATTATAAAACCATATTACATTTAAGAATATCCTTATCAAAGCGTTTGGCAAAAATTACCGAGTTTTTTGGTGTTCTCATACAGCCAGAAACACTCTAAATTTTACCACATTCTGGTAGCTTTAACCATAATTTTTTTCTCGGTAACGGGTGACGTTTCTGGCTGTGGAATTCTATGCAAATTTCAGTTCGTGTATATCAAAAACAATCTTTAAAGATAAAAATTGAGTTTAAATTAAATTTTTTTTTTATGTAGTGTAATGATGGTTTTACATGGCACTATTTCCTGGTGGATTGGAAACAATCTGTAATTAGTCATATTACTCTTAAAGCTTTGATCTTTTATAATTTTTATACAGTTTTGTTTACTTTTTTTCTATATTGGAACCGTTGATTTACGAAGCAGATATCTGTCAATTCTTCATTTAGATACCCGTATCTTCAATTTTAAAACTGATTGAGTGAATTTTAATATTATAAAAAATTAAAAAATAAAATTCAGATTCATTTTTAGTTTCTGACCACTAATTATTGAGAATATAACATTTATGTTAAGATGTTTTTTTTTACACTGGGGCATAAGCAGCATTAAAAATATGCCTATGACATAAATGAGATTATCAGGCGTTTATAGTGCAGGAATCATGGTCACTTAGAATGTTAAATGTAGCATTAATGATTAATCTAAACGTAGCCCATTTATCGCTGCGATATGCGATGATAAGATAAGAATTAATTTGCCGGGAGTGAATACACATCCTGTATTGTGGGCGTTGTAAGCGAGTCATCTACTTTTTTTTTCATTTTCAAGTACTTTTTATTTAACTTCTGTGATTTACAGTTGAACCTAAGTTGGTTTATGCTCCATTTCAAGCGTTAAATTTTTTTACAACTTATTATATTTTTTTACAACTTATTGTATTTTTTATACAGTGTTGAACAGCCCACCCAATTTTAAGTTTACGACTATTAATGTTCAACTTCATAGCCATGTATTTTTGAATATAACACAAAAGACAAGGGAACTCATGAATCAAATATTGGGACAAACTAGCCTTCATAGAGGGCATTTTTGATGGAAGTAACCAACATTTGCGTTACATGGAAAAATTCCACGAAAACCTTCCAACCCATGATACGTCTAGCACTTAGGGTACTTTACGTCAGCACTGTAGTCGGTTCAGTATTCGTACCAACTAACCCCAGCTGAGATTCGAATTGGGATAACTCTATCCTCTGAGAACGATAGATCCTCTCAGTCACCGCAGTTCTTTTTTAACATATTATAATCGTCGTTGAATGGCTGACTTCGGCCGTCGGGTTTCGAACCCACGACCTCCCAGACATGGGCCCAATGCCTTACCAACAAGACTATCCCACCCCTCTTTTTAACACTTTTTTATTTTATTTTATAACCATCGTTAAACAGTCGACCAAATTTTGTGTTTACGACTACTAATTTTCAACTCCGTAGCCTTGTAATTTTGAAACAATCCAGAAGACAAGGAAACTCCTGGATCAGTAACCCCATGGGTTATGAGAACATGGAGGACTTCGCTACCCGACAGATTTAACGTGCTGCAGTCACCATTTGCTACACGAGGAGTCTTTGGTTGTTGTTCATCTAATTGTTGTGAGTTAGTAAAGTAATAATTTTTCAGTACGGTTAAAGTTGACTACTTTTTAGCCTATGCTCTATAGGTCATGAAAATGATGCTAATCATGAAAATGATGCAAAATTTCAATATCAGAAAAGTTTCTATCAATGGAAGAAAATGTCAACAATGTATCAGCAAAATTTCAATATCATTACAGTTTCGTAAAAACTAAAAGCGTTAGTGATATTTAAAAAGTTATTCCCACATTACATTTTTTAGGCTCAAAAAATATGTAAAAATTTTCCTCTTGGTGGAAAAATCTCGCCAAATTGGGGTGGTTATTAAAAGAGTGTACAATTTTTTTGAATTCTTAAGTCGCGTGTTCGATCTAAGGACCTGATAATTCTTTATCGCAAGATTGTAATTATAGTTTAAAATCATTGCAATTTTAATTTTCTATATTTGAAAAAACACTCCTAGCCACCTAGAGTAAAATAACCACCATAATAAATACTTGTACCACCATAATAATACCATAATAAATACCACTAATATACTTGTTAAAAATAACAGTAAGTTGGTTTAGAGGTTTATATCTGAGTCATATACACCGAAGAGCCATTACATTATGACCACCCTCAATCTATAATAATGTGCTCGCCCAGGTTTTCATGGTTTCTCGCCCAGGAACAATGTTTCATGGGGCACATTAGGACCCACAATCCTCATAGAACAATCCCTGACGTCTGTTAGCTACTTGAACATAGTTGCAGACCAGGTTCACCCATTCATGGCAACAGTTTTTCCTGCGAGGGATGGTGTTTACCAACAGGATAATGCACTATGTAATGGTATTATTCATAAGGGTCGAATCGTCATGGATTGGTTCGAGGAACATTCCAGTGACTTTCAAGTCATGCCTTGGCCCCAAATTTACCTGACCTTAATCGAATAGACCATTTGTGGTCCTACTTGGAAAACCAAATTCGTTCTGCCACGCTACCCCCGCGCAATGTGAGGGAATTGCAGGGCCAGTTGGTGAGTGCTTGGTACCAGATACCTCAGACTATCTACCTATCAGCACCTCGTGGAATCAATGCCACGGCGGTTGTTAACAGTTTTGAGGGCTAAAGGTGGTCCTACATGTTATTAGCAGGGTGGTCATAATGCAATAGCTCTTCGATGTATTTAGATATATTAAATAATAAATTATTAATATAGTTGGAAGAAAGAAAAAAAAATGTATTAGTGAATCTAAATGCAGATCTTAAAAAAATTAAATATCATCGATGATCAGCCAAAATTTCTAAAGAAACTTATTATTTTACAACAATTGTAACTTAGAAAGATTGTTAACGGTAGAAATGTTTTGACTTCTTTTATTTTATGCTTTCAATGAAAACAAAGAATCTATTTATTCTGGCTGTCTGAAATCATCGTTGAGTGGTTTCATATGTCTTCTATTCAATAAAAATAGTTCGTTGAAATCTCCCCCTAAGCGGAAGAAGAGCCAAGTATTATATTATTTACTTTAGCTGATGGATTTTGTGTTTTTATCTGAACTCTAGGCTATTTTATTTAAAAAAAAGCTCTGGAGTAAAACATATCAGATGTATAACTACAGGGAATAAAAATAACTTTCCAAAGCAATATTTTTTAATATGATTTGATTAATGATGTAAGCTATTTTATGCTTAGATGATTCTTTTTAAAATTAAATTGCGAAATACTTCTTTGAAAAAAAATTTTAAGCCCTTCAAGTGTTCATAAAAGAAGTTAAAAAACAGGAATGAATTATGAAATGATACAAAGAAGAATTCTGTAAATGTATGAGATTTTAGGTTGAAATATTTTTATTGTACAGTTAGCAAAAAATTAAATATGAAACACTTTGAATAACTTTTTATCCAATGATAAGATTTTTTACGTACTAGGACTCAACCTTAATTTTTTGAGGGGATGACTTCAAATGTACTAATTAGTTGAAGCAGACAATATTTTAAATCACAAAATATGACACAAAAACGTTCTTTTTCTGAATAAACATGTCTTTTTTTCAACGGATTATGATGTCTGATGTCCCTTCCCCAAAGGCAAGGGATAGCTGCATTTCGGAAATGTGGTCCCAAATATTTGGTCAAGAGAGCAGTCGAAAATTTGAACTCCTTAACGTTAATATTATTTTTTTCGTATTTCACGTATCTTGAGAATTTTTCAAATGAATTGAAAAAAAAATTACAACAATTATAAATTCATTTGTCGAAAAATAATCCCATGCAAAAATTACTTAGTTGAAATTATTTATTATTTTATTTAATAATAATCAAATTTTGAACTGCAAGATATACAAGTTTTTACATCATTTTACAGAAAGTTATTTCGTATAGCAAAATCAAAATCAGTGGGATGTTGGTTGAATAGTTCCTGAAATATCAAGTTTTTAAAAAGTCAGATATTTAAAATTCATGATCACCTCCGAACAATTAAGATGAAATTCTAGTAAGTAAAAATCCGATCAATAGATCAAAAGTTATTCAGGGTGTTTCGTAATTCTTTCTTTCTTTATTTATTTTCTGCACATTGTACTTCTCGGGAGTAAACGCTATGCCTTCTCGGGACACTTCTCGCACACTTTTCGGGAGTAAACGGTATGACTATAACCTAATTAAATAGATCAAGTATTTCACAAACTGAAGCAATACAAAACTGAAAATTTGCAAAGCAAGAATCCCATCTTGAATTCTAATCGAGAACTCGTTGTCTACTTTTATGATCAACAGTCGAATCTCACTAACTTTGAAAATTAATGCATCGGTGGCTCTACAGATATTGCAATGCTGTTCTTTAAATAGACGGCAGTTTATAAATATTATCAACTAATGTATTTTTTATGTGTTTTAATGTGATAGATTGATTATAATCCAGGCATTGGTGGAAAACATTTTATCATCAATGGTTGAAATGCCGGTTTATAATGAAGGCCTAGTCATTGCATAGAACGACTCGTGATTAAAGACTAAGCGTGAGAATTATTATTCACTTTGCTTAGTCATTATACTGAATACCTTTGCACTATTTGGAATGACAAATTCTCTGTAAGAGAAGTGTAAATTAAAAGAATTATTTCAGATTTTTCATATGTCTCAGAAACTTTAGAAGTGGACACAAAAATGGTACAAATGTCGATATTATTTATGACATCTACTACATATTTTTTTGAGAAAATATATATATGTATTACAGTTCTAATGTTTCAGATATCTAAATGTTTAAGTGGAATCTTAAAAAAAATTCTATTCGCATTAATCTTATTTTAATAACACTATTATACAATGGTTAGATCTGTGTCAGTTATGTAACTATGAATACACTTTACTGTCCATAGGTTTATCATTAGTCATTATTTAGATGTCTAGGTAATGTGTATTATCAATCATTTCATATTTTGCCGGGTAAATTAAGGCTCTCTATGCATTGACTAACTTAGTTATTGAATAAGATTTCATATATTGACTGCAGTACATAACTTACTGCATTACTGAAGTGCGTTTGATTTGTTAGTTACCAAGGATGGGCCGGAAAATGGATGTTTGTAAAGTAATATTATAATGGATATTTTGCAGTAAGAACGCATTTTAAAACAAAACTCCTCTAGTCGCGCTCAATTTGCGCTTTTGTTTTAATTTTTTTGCAGTCGGGCAAGCTTGTTACGAAAATATTTTAAATCATTCTTGAAAAATTTCCCGTTCATGTAAGTTCATATAAATTCGCTACTCGCTTTATAGATTATGCTTTATGTTTTATTCTGTTTTTTCTTTATATTTTATTTTCTATTTTTACGTGTTATTTTTACTTATTGTGTTCTATTTTATTTGTTGTGAATTTTGTGAAAATTTTTTGAATGCTCCTCGCACTATTGTATTGATATATTTTGATTTGGCTATATTGATACAATATTAGAAAGCACTCTTTTTTGCGGATATAATCGTGTGGCTGATGAAAAGATTATATCTTTTATTTTCCAGATTTAAAAAAAAAAATTTTATCCTTCTTTTTTTGCCCTCCTAGTTGCTTGTTATTTTTTATTATTATTTATCTTTTCCCCTCTTTTTTACATATGTCTGTAATTTTCCTTTATTTTATCTTCATTTTGAACTTATCTTATGAGTTCTATTTACTTGCAGCTTATGCGCAATAAATGAAACTTATTGTTTTTCTTAATTTTCTTCGTGTTTNCAATGTCGTGATTCGTTTTTGCGGTTGTAATATCGCGCGATTTTAAAATTATGCATCTTGATCTAAAAATTACGCATCATGATTTGTATTTTCGCATTTTTTAAATTCGATGTAGAGTTTTATATGCACGTGATTTAAAAGCCTCATATCGGGATTTATAATCACATGGATTACAAGTTTAAACAAAAATTAGACAAAAAAAGTGCTATTTATATATATATATATAAATAAAAGAACAGGTCTGAAGAAGAACAGGTGAATACTCCAGAACGCGTTAGTATTTCTCCGTGCGAGGATAAAAGAGTTTCTTTCAATAAAAAATATAAAGTCCTACATTTGGAAGGAAACTGGAAAATAAATAAGGTATTTAAATACCTAAAAAATAGTTATTTATCTTCGACATAAACGAATGCATAGAAATGGTTTGAGCTCGAGGAAAAACTACAAGAAAAAATTTCTATTTTTAGGGAAGATAAATATGGATTTTTTCTATATATGAAGCCTTCTGTAACAAAGAAATTTTCTGAATATGCGACAGAAAAGGGGTAAGCGTCTAAAGATCTAATTATAGATGAGGAGCTGTTGCTAGAATCCGTAAAAGCTGACATACCAGAGAAATTTCAAAATTTCCTGAGTACGGCATCTACATTTACTGTTGGAGAACTTATTAAATTGTGCTCAAAATTAGAAAAAAAAATTATGAGAGTGTCTTCAATAGATCTCCTCACCAACGACAATACTGGAATGATAATTCAAGGTACTATGAATAGTCAAGACAATGCATTGCCAAAACTGCGTGAAACTTGCCAAATTAGAAAAAAAATCTCACCAGAAAAGATTTGGGTTGTTAGAAAGTATGCCCCCTACAGAGCAACCATTTGGAATTTTATCAAGTGATACTATCGGTGCGCTCAACTTTACAACTCAACTAAAAAAATATCTGCATTTAGTTATTGATCATGCTACTCGGTATCTTTGGACTTTTTCCTTCAAAAATACAACAACTGAAAACTATACAAATTGATTGAAACAAATGTTTCAAAATTCAGGATACATATAAGATTTTAATTGATCGTAATGCCTTATATACAGCATTTAGATTTAGGAGATTTCTTAGAAACTATAATATTAAACTGTTATTGACCACTGATCATCCTCCGCAAACAAATGTAAAAGTTGACAATAATCTCTAGGTTACGATGCAAAATCAATGAAAACTCTAAAACAATTCCGTGGTCAAATTTATTAAAAGTATGTAGCATACGAATATAATTGCACCCCTTACTCTATAACTCAATTTCCTCCTGCCTATTTAGAGTATGGAAAATTACCTTCTCTTGTAAATCAAGATATTTATCCTCCAGTTGATGAAGCAAGAAGTATAGCTGTTAAAAATACCGAAGGGTTTTTCTAAGAAAACCAAAATTCATTATGACACTCATTTTTTGGAACCTAATTTCAAAGTTAATGATTTCGTAATTTACGAAGAATTCCATCATCCTAACACAAGGCAATTAAGTTCACCATATTCTGGTCCATACAAATTTTAAAGAAATTATCATTTGAAATTGATAAACCTAATTTTCTCGCTAAGAAAGAATCTGAAATAGTACATGCAAACAAATTAAGAAACTTTTATCCAAGTCAACAGTTTCAATTAAACGTTAAAAAAAACATAATTTTTCAGTGCTGGGCTTTTCATTTTCATTTTCTGTCCCTATTTTCGAAGTTCCGTTATTTTTTATTTTTTAATTTGATTTATGAGTTTTTCTTTATATTTGATTTTTGAGAGTTGCTTAGAAAAATGTTTGGTAAATTTCACATCGAATGTTTCTTTTCTTACGTTTTCTCCTCAATATAAAGAATTAAGCATGAGTAAACAGACTTAAATCCCTATTTTTTTCTCATCTAGCTGGGAATATTTTACCCAATTTAGACTATCAAACGTTATCAATGGATAAAGCAGATATTTTTATAAATTTGGAATGAAGCATATCATTTTCTACAAAGATTTATTAAGTACTTTGTATGCAAATTTTAATGCTATTGAAATATTTTAAATATTTTTTTTGAAAAGTAAACACTCTAAATTAGATAACTTGAATTACTTGTTAGAAATGATTTTTTAAAGTGTATTTCATATGTTGTGAATAACTTACTTTGTGAAAATACATAAATATTAATAAAATAGAAAGTAAAAACAATTCGAATAATAAGTGAATTTAAATGACTTTATGAATAATAAGTGCTTTAAGAATGAAACAATGATGATAAAGACTGCAAAAATTCGTTCTTTCTTCTTCCATGGACGAATAATTTAATAAGTTTAGAAAACTACAAGCCTTAACAATGGATCCAGTTTGTTTATCTTAAGAAAAGATCTTTTTACATTGTGAAATTTT
>NC_092210.1:54755961-54778356 GCF_043381705.1 Parasteatoda tepidariorum | reverse complement strand
ATATATATATAATATATATATAACTAGCCCTTCTAACAGAATCTCTCTCACATAATAAGCTAAGCACTTCGGTATATATTATTATCGTTAATTGGCTAGAAATGTTATCTTTATTTATAAAATGAATCCATACTGCACTGTAAAATGTCGTTATGAAACCGAAATATCACTCAAATTAATAAATAATTTGAGATTTTAATGCATCTTCATCCAGTCTTATGTTTACTTCTTACGGTGTCTACCCTAACAAAGAGGTCTGGATATTATGGATCGCATGACATGAAAGAATTAATAGCTGTATGCTGCATGTGAAAAAAGTGCGCCCTTATCTTTCGAAATTGAATCCGTGAATGTCTCCAGAAGCTTCTGCTCCATGAACATTTGTAAATAGCTTTTTATACTCTTTTTCTTTTAATAAATGTCTTATAAAAATTATAAGGGAATCATCATTTTACAAAAAGAGTTTTATATGTAAGTCTAAAATTAGTCTAAAGAAAAACTCTAAGGAGCTTGCTATGACAAACTAAACACAATTTACTACTGTCAGTAGAATCAATAGCAAAATATTAAGAAGATAATTTAAGAAAAAATGCTATTGAAATAGATGCAGTTACGTTAAAATAGCTGTAAACTGTTTTCGTTTTATAAGTAATCGATTTCTATTAACTTTACTATGTTTAAAGATGTTTAAAAGGGCTTCTACAGGAAATTTATCATACTTCAAAATTGCACGAATTTTCTTTTGGTCTATCCAGGAGAAATTGTGTAAAATTTCTTTTTTGAAAAAAATCTTTCTTCTATTCCTTTTCTAGCACAATCTAAAACATCGAAAAAGACCACTTTATAGTTTTGATAAGCTGACCAATATTCTGACAAAACTATATATATCGTAACAATCTGGTCCTGACGTTCCTAAGACAACATTAAAAAACTCACTGATTATTTACATCTCCAATTATTTACGTTTTCAATTATCTTCTTGCTCATTCCTTCTTTGAAGAGAAAGGAAAGATTAGATAAGGTTTGTAAAAATAGAGTTGGGGTAATGGAGATATAGTTTGTTTATTGAAAGGACTCCCCTTGCCACAAAGTCTAAGGCAGTCTGCTACTGCAGAAATAATAAAATAGCGCTTTTCAAATCTTTCTCCCTCCTTCAAATCGTTCTTTTCTTCCTCCTGATTCACTTTCTCTCGCTGACTCGAACCAAACACATGTCTATAATTTTGACCCAACATTCCGATATGAAATGGTTAAACCTGGATACCATAGTCACCACAACTGCTCCAGGAAAATGGAGAGGGTAGCTCTTTCCATAGACAGATTATATGAAAATAGAAAGGGATATAGGGTTCTTTATATACCCTCTCTTCCTATTCCCTCCCTAAACTTATCCTCTTCTCTCTTTCCTCTGGGCAGGAGTAAGATGGAAAAAAAGAGCGAAGAGTGAAAGTATGAAAATAGAGGAGTTGATGGCCGAAGGGAAAAGACAAAGGCGAGGGAGAAAATTGTCTCCCATCACTTCAAAGGGCCGGAATTTTAATTTAGACTTAAGAATAATGATGGAGATGAATATAGCTGTTTAGGAAATAAGTATCTGTGAAATTGTTTTGCCACAAAATTATAATAATTTTTTTTCTATTTGTTCGGGAGCCCCCTAGCCCTCGGCAACATTTTTCTTCGATACAATTGTATCTATTTTTATGAAATTAACAGCTTAGCATCAATTTTTAATAACATAACCTTTGATATTTTTTGGAATTTTGAATGGATAGTCGAAAAGAATTTTTGAAAGACAAATCTAGTCTAAACTTTTCAGATAACTGAGTTCATTCGTTTTGAAATCGAATTTGATGCATTTGATCTTCCTTTTTGTTTGGAGATGATTCAAATTTATTCAAATTCTCTTTCGAATTGAGAAAAATCCATTCTTTCCCCTCACTTAAACTTATGAACCTCTTAAAACTATTGATTTTTCCTCAGCTTTAGAAATTCAAAACAACAGGAACTGGAGAACAAACATTGTTTTACATTGGAAAAATGACGAGGAAGAGTGGTGACTTGGAATAAATTTCTGTTTTACAAATTGTTTACTGGATGTTACATTTTCAGTTTATGTTTTATGTTATTTCTGACAACGGGTAAAGGTATTTCTTTTTTTGTTTTGTTTTTTATTTCAGATTCAGAAAAAAATAAAATGTCAATTAATTTCCCAGTCTATTTTATATCAAGCTTTTATATTGTACCCTTATATTAATTAGTTTTTTGTTTCTTCACTAATCAACTCTAATACAATGCAATAAACATTTTAATTAAATTTCCTTTTTCTTTTTGTTGAAGCTATCTTATAAATAATATTGATATAGCAGACTTATATAGCAATCAGCAAATACTTTGAAATGATCCTACTTAAAGAATTTTCAATTCAAACATGAAAATGACTCCCTGGCATGTTGTAAATCAAATTTAAAAGTAACATGAACTGTATAATAATTTTCGGTACAAACGTTTCTTGTTAGCATGGAGATTTCTCAAATTTACGTTGGTTTCCGTACGATCCCGTAAGTAATTACGCACGTAATTTCAAATTCAATTGCATGTAATTTCATGTAATCGCATGTAATTGCAAATTCGAGTACTTGTGCATGTTCCATTTTAGAGCTCATGTGCCCGTGAAAAAATATCAAACATACGTAAGTGAAAATAAGGAATTTCACAAAACTCTGTAAGTTAAAAATCACTAACATAGTGGAATATCATTCTAACTTCGATAACAAAACCAAAACAAACAAACAAACAAACGTTTACAATGGACTATCTCTTTAAAGCTCTGGCATGCGATTGCAAAATTTTAAAGATGCTTTACGCAAAACTGTGGTTAAAATAAGTGATAGTTAAAATGTGATAGTTAAAATGTGATCGTTAAAATAAAGATAATTTATAATTTTACAATAGCGGAAATATATTCTTATGGAACTAGTGTAATTAGACAATCATAATGTTACTCTAAAACCAAATTTTTATTTTATTTTATTGAATGAACCAATTGTTGTAAGATTACACGATTCATTTCTAAATCATATAAAAAAAAGGGAAATATCCCTAACATTAAAATATATTTATAAAGAACTATCTATATTCTCATAGCAAAAGGATTTAGAAATAATTACAATATAACAACGTAACATCATTATTTTGAATAGATCATAGATGATCTCAGGTAGTCTGGAGACACAATGTAGGTGAGCTCGATTTTAATGGTTCAAGGAGGTGATTTCAAATATGCATTATAATCAGTTAGTTAGACGCAGACAATTTTGAAATTACAAAATCGGGTACAAAAACGTACAAACACACCTTTTCCCGATGGATTATGATTTCTGATTCCTAAATATAGGAGTTATCAGTATTCTGGGAAATGGGGTCCCAATAGTTCAGCCAGGAGAGCTGTAGAAAGTTTGGACCTTTTAGTGCTAATTTTACTTTTTGAAGATTTCGCCATATCAATTTTTTTTTTAACCGAATTGAAAAATGTTTGCACACTATTGCAAAATTTGTTAATTAAAATATGCTTCAGGGTAAAAATAATGCTTTTTATTTAGGGTAAAGTACTGTTATTTACTCTAATTTCAATTCAGGTGCAAAAGCTACTTTTCAGTAGTGTCACGACTAAATTACAGCTGAGGTATTTTTTTATTATTGCAATCGGTGAAAGCATCGAAGTCCAAACCTGCAAATTTGTTTTTCAAGAGGCTGCTATTCTGCATATTGCACTAATTTTTTACACTATACCGTTAGTAGGATCATCTATGACTATAAATCGTAACATTGGCACATTTGTTGCAAACATCAAATTTTAAAAACGCCTGAAAACTATAAAGCTTTTTTAAAAACAATTTGGCATTTTTAAAACTGGTGAGCATTTTTTAACTTCACGTTTATTTTGTTATTCTAAAAGCCAAACTATCTTAATAAAAATTACAAATTGCTTAATCTTTAAAAAATCCAAATATTTTATTATGGCAAATTTAAACATTTATCTCACATCCAGTAATAATGGATTTAATTTGGCCAAACAAATTATTACTAAAATTGTTTGAAAGTGGGCAGAAACACAAATTTTAAACGAGTATTGATGTTTGCGACTAAGTGGTAAAAATATGCTGATTGGGATAAATACATTGGCATCCATAACCGAAATATTTTATAAATATGGAAGGTATTAATGTAGTTAAAATATATTTCATTAAAAATACATGTTTATAATCGAAAAAAAAATCAATAATAAAGAGTCTCAAGCAAAATTTCAAAGAATTAAAAACGGAAAGTCTCTGTGAAGTTACAGATAAATATATTAAATATAATGATAACTGTTATTTTGCAATATAATTTACTTCCCGGCTCTGACACAAACCGTCATCCTGCTCGTAGCACGGGGAATCCAATTCTGGTTGAGGGCACTCGAGACGATTTTCTGTTGCTATATCACATTACAGCCAAATTTCGCCACATTGTTCTAATGGACACGTCTATTTCCCGTCTCGTATTGATGCCAAAGAATATATAAGTGGAGAAGAATATATACTTACATTATATATTCTTTGTTGATGCTTACTTAACAGTAAGCATTACTACTTAGTAATATGAGAGTAACAGTAATATTACTTTCCGCAATATTACTTGTCTGGTACACTGTTAAAAGTTTCCTTCTAAAATTGTGGTGAAATAACTGGCAGCTGTCTGTCCTTCCGATTAACCATAAAGTTTATGGTAAAGAACATTTTTTTCCCTTTATGGTATTGAAACCATTTACAAAAAGTATGGTTATAAAACCATGATTACAAAACTATGCAGTTTTTTAACCATTTACGACTAGCATTTTTCAAAAGCGTAAAAAAAATAATTATTTAACTAGACCTCTGCTTTTCTTAAGGTAATGGGCATTGGAGTGTGCCGGACACTGAAAATGCTTCATGTGTTGAAGAGAATGGAGGAAATAGTGTTGCTTCAACACTAGGACTCGAACTCCAGTTCTGCCGGTCATGAGATTGACAGATAAGCCAGCTCGGCTATGATATGTACTCAGTTAGAAAAAACTAAATAGCTTCATTAGGTGGTTCTAGTTGGTGCGATAAAATTCTGATTGTTTAACCGTATTAGATGAAATCAGTTAATAAACAGTTTTTCATAAACTTAACAGTTTGATTACCATTTTAATTATGATTATTTGACTGTTTTGATTAAATACGGTAAAATAATCATTCAATAAATTGTTATTTAACCATTTTTCCCGAGAAATTTCTAACAGTGTAGCATTGACAATTCTGCACACATGTCGGCGGTTTCGGTCATTAAGCGCAGGCAGTGAACGGTTAGGTAAGAGGTTATGCTTGAAATTAGATATTCTCGGCACACTCTTTGCTTTGTAGATCTAGGAATATTGAATTCCCTCACAGTTTCAAACGTGGAATATCCCATTCATCTAGCTCCAAGTACAATTCCACTTTCAAAGTTTGTTAATTCTCGTCTTATGATTATAATTACATCAGAAACATTCTCAGATGAATAACTTGACCACAAATAAGAATCCTGCCAGTTCACTACCGATATTAACATTTCGTACTCGATACTACTGCCATCTGTATTTTCGCATATTGCTATCCCATGACTTTTTATCTTGTATTATAACACCATACTTTATTGTTAATTTTACAAAAATCATTAATAAAGTGATTCTGTTCCGAGTGCTTTGGTTGAAATTTCACCTGTTTTTGGTATTACAATAGAGCTGATACACGGTAAATTTTATCGCATTCTGGTAGTAAGGACCATAATTTATTTTCAGTGAGGTAAGGAACTTGTGACAATTATCTGCTAAACAACCGATGAAATGGTTGATCAATTAAATTATTTCCCAAATATTTTCTGTGGGAAATGTCACTCTTTTCCATAGTTAAAAAAAACGATATTTACATTATTTATTACTAATTGCTTCTTCTTTTTCTGTAACTATACAGGTCTACTTGGTATACAGGTCTACTTGATATACAGGTCTACTTGGTATACAAGTAGACTTGGCATACAGGTATACTTGGTATACAGGTGTAGTTGGTATACAGGTATACTTGGTATACTTGGTCTGTCTCAGGCCAAGGTAATTTCCAAAAATTTGTTTTATAGGAAATTAATTGCTAATTTAAAAAGTGAAAATGGTTGTTAAAAAGTTGTCTATCTATTAAATTGTCTATCTATTAAATGTTGTCTGTCTTCGGTTTATGACGCATGTGATTTCTTTATGTGTGCTTCACTGTTAAGTAATTTTCTTACAACGCATGCAGTTAGGCAAATAGTATAATTATTAATTAAAAAGTTAGCAAATATTATAATGTCTGCATTATTTAAGTTCCATGTAGAAGCGAGAATGAAGGATAAATACATATCATTCCATTTTATTTTAAACTGTTTATTTTATTTATGGTATGAAATACATAAAAGAATTTTATGATTTAAAAATAACAAATAATAGAATAAAAAAATTAAGTGCTAATGAAAGAGAAATAGGGAAAAAAGAACATTAAAATATACAAAGCTTTAAAGCAGCAAAATGAATTAACTAAAAATAAAATCTAATAACTTTTTCAAAAATGATAAAATACAACATTCATTACAAAATTAGTAAAATATATTAAATAAGAAAAAATGAAATAAATTAAATAACAAGAATAATAGCAAAATAAAAATGTCTTTTAAATTAAAAAACACACCTAATAAGATTTATTTTATGCGTCATCTTTAATCAAATTCAATAGCTTTCATCCATAAAGCTCTCTTGTGTTATGATTTCTTTCCCGGTCGATTATAAAAAATATTTAAATATTCGCCAATCTTTTTCGACATGTAAGAAAATATTTTCTCTCTCTCTCTCTCTGAAATAGCACTTTTCGTCAGAATATTAAAAACTTTTCTGTTAAAGAAATAAAAAAAAGTACTTTATTCTTTTCACATTTGTCTCGAATATGCATTTTTTCTTACAGTGTTGCATTTTTCTTTTGTTATGTGAAGATATTTTTGAGAGTTAGTGAAAATTGAATTGCGATATAAGAATGCGAAAGTCTTGGCATACGTCAATTGCTTTCTTGCTTTCTTCAGGCAGAAAGAAGATACTACCTTTATTTTTAAAGAAAGAGAAAGCTTTCTTTTTCTCAATTCTAAAGAAAAGACTACTATTTTCTGCAACTTAGTCACAAAACTTTCTTTTATCTAACAATTCCTTATTTTGCTGTTATTTTTTTAAAAGAAAAATGTGTATCCTCTTTTATTTATTCGAAACTTCTCTTCGCAATTAGTGCGAAGCGTTGAATATTTTTTTGAATTCGCTAAAAGTTATGAGAAAAAATACATCGTAAGAAATTCCGATCATAAATCTTACCATAATATTTCCTTAATTTGAGATATTGAGTGATTTTACGGTAATTATTACTGTAAAAATACGATATATCACATTTTTTGTTTCGTAACATGTTCGGGTAAAAATACTTTTTACCGTAATTTGATATTGAAATTTTTACAGAGTGCTGAATTATGTATTAAAGATTATAAATTAATTAGGTTTCATAATTTTAACTACATCCTTACAGTGATCGATATTAACAAAAATTTATCAATTTAAAAAAAAAAAAAAAGAAAACCTCTTCCAATTTTGGTGCTCGAATGTTCTAAGATGTTTAACTTTTTCGTCTCTTATACATTGTAGAACACGATAAACAATTGGAAATCAGGAATAGGAAAATCAAGAATAAACTTAAATATTCTAATCTAGACAAATATGGAATAGTCTAAGTCCTTTTTTAATCGAAAGAAAAATTAAATACTCTGCTTATAATTAAGCAATTATAATGGTTTAATGTATAAAAGTAAAGTACTAGTTAATTAGTATTCATTTTTGTGTATTTATATATACGCGGGATCTGATGAGACTAAACAAGAAGGATAAAAATTAAGAAGTGACACGGATTTATTTATAATAAAGTACTATTTTTGACACAATTAGAATTAAAACATTGCTATTTTGATAGATGTTTTTGCATTGCATTTTTTTCCCTATCTATTTCTTTAATCTGAATCGATATGATCAAACCTGCGTTAATAAGAAAATTAGATATATAAGAACTTTAATCCTGTAATATTTACTTCATAGTAACAGTGGTTCCACAAAAATATGAAAACTCTGCTCTGCCAGCTCTATTTAAACAATCTTTCGTTTAGAAGTAAATGTCTTGAAGGTCTTACGGGGCAAAACTGTTGGCACACTTTGAAAAATAATGACATTTACAAATGATGCCATATTTACTCGAGTAAAATTCGGATCGACCAATACTAGGTTAGGAAATCAATAACCTCAGTTTTAATACTGCCAATTTTGAAGCATTCTATAGAATAGCAAAATTTATATTAGATTTTTTTTTTTAATTACAGCTGTACCGAGAAAGAAAAATAAGTTTTAAACTTCCTACGCTCATTTCAGTCCATGTACATTTTGCATGAGTAAAAAGGATCTCTTTTCCAAAAGCTTCAAGCATGATCTTTCAAATTGTGTGAAAGCACATTTGCCATGTGAAATTTTCCAAAATATTTCAAGCAAAATAAAATATTTTTTTTTGAACATATAGTTAGTTTAGAAGCGTTTCCATATTTTTGTCCAACCCTTGTAAATGTTTTTAATAACTATAGTATGAAAGGGGTTTTTCTTTCTATCTCTCTCGCTTTTACACCCGGTGCATGATTTCTAATCATTTGAGTTTTTCGTAACTTTTGATCATTTATTATAGAAGAATAAAAAACAGCTTTTTGCAAGGTGGAATTGTTTTTTATTCATTTGGATTTGAGAACTTTTGAGAAACCTTTACTGTGCTTACAACTTTTATGTCTTTAAAAGTATTTGTTCAATCGACTTAGGTTTGCGTACATTAAAAAACTGTATCTCGCTTGTTAAGATTGCATTTGTATTGAAATATCAGACGCCTAAGTAATTACGAGTCAAAAATAGAGCACAGTACTTCTTACAAGTAAACTTTATTGTTTATTATAATTTTATTATTTTACTTAATTTTGAATTAATTAATTTTATTTAATTTTATTACAATTTTATTTTTTATACAGTTTATTTTCATTCAAGGTAGACAACACCTTCGTGGATCAAATAGCAATGTGGAACACATATCCGTATATCAAGACAGGTATATGCTTAAATAGGTCTTCTTTTAAAAAAATAATTTTACATATTGAACTATTTTTTCAGTTCTCTTTGTTCTCATTTGATTTTATATAGTCATATTTCATTTGATTTTATATATTTATATTCGTCTGAAAATATATTAGAAGAAATGCTTTATTTTTATATATAGAAATTTTCAACTTTCTTCCTTTTTTTTACATCCAGTCTAGGATCTCAGAAATCTATCATCGATTTTCTTATTCCATGAAATATAAAGAAAAGAATGAGATTACAAATTTGCCCATGTTCTTAAGAAGGGTTTAGTTAAGAAATCCTTTATGCAGAAGAGTTTATTTTACAATAATCATGAAACTCTCCACACGATGGTGTTCCCACCTTAACGTGGTGTTGTGGTTTGTGTGTGTTGTTCGGGAGCTTCGGCTCCTGGCAGGGTCACCCAAGCCGGACTGGTCGGAGGGGAGACATCAGACGAAGAGGAACACCCTGGTCCTCCAGGTTGGGGGTTGGGCGTGGGGCCAACAACCCCACCCTGTAAAAAACTCCATGTTACGAAATCTCAAGTAGAAAATAAACCCGGGCTGACTTTAAGGAAACGGANTTTTATTTTTTATACAGTTTATTTTCATTCAAGGTAGACAACACCTTCGTGGATCAAATAGCAATGTGGAACACATATCCGTATATCAAGACAGGTATATGCTTAAATAGGTCTTCTTTTAAAAAAATAATTTTATATATTGAGAACTATATTTTCAGTTCTCTTTGTTCTCATTTGATTTAATATAGTCATATTTCAATTGATTTTATATATTTATATTCGTCTGAAAATATATTAGAAGAAATGCTTTATTTTTATGTATAGAAATTTTCAACTTTCTTCCTCTTTTTTACATCCAGTCTAGGATCTCAGAAATCTATCATCGATTTTCTTATTCCATTAAATATAAAGAAAAGAATGAGATTACAAATTTGCCCATGTTCTTAAGAATGGTTTAGTTAAAAAATCCTTTATGCAGAAGAGTTTATTTTACAATAATCATGAAACTCACGAATGAAAAAATTTGAAATAATAATTGTACTTGTGCCTGAGATGGTGGTACTCAGAAAATAAAATTTGCAGGAAATTTTCTCTTATAATGATCAGGCGATTCATATATGCAAAAAAGGGGAAATAATAATTACATATGGTACATAATTGCACATGGGTCTAAGAATGGTGGTATTCAGAAAGCCAACTATACAGGAAGTTTTATTTTATAATGATCACATGTCTTAAGCTATGCGAAAATTGGAAATAAATACTTTATATGCTAAAAGCACTTTATACTTAAAATTTGAGATAAAAAAAAATTTTTTTAGCATAATTTTCTAAAGAAAAGAATTAAAAATACTTCTTTTTAATTAAATCAAGGTAAAGAATAAAAAACTCTTGTTTAATTTGTAAGATACACATTAATTCAATTACCTCTAAAAAAATAAATAAACTTACGGCTTTCAAATATTAATAATACTTCAGATTCTAAGTAAAAACTTCCCTTTTTGAGTACAAAAAAAATCATTGTAATTCATTAGACGTAAGCTTAAAAACTTTTTCCAACTCTTTTATCTTCAAAAGCAAACTTTCACAGAATATAGAAGCTAATTAACAATTTCTGCCAAGATCAATGAAGTAGTGGTGAATAAAACTACTTCATTAGACAATGAAGAATACCACTCATCGATTTATTCATGGGAAAGAAATATTTTCTTTCTATGAAAGAATATTTTTGTTTCTTGCTGAAAGCGTGATTAGAATTATCTTGAAAGAGCCAATAAATTGCCACAAAAAGGATGAGTCTAATTTCTTATCTCAAAGTAAATAAATCAGTTTTAATTAAAAAAGAATATTTATGAAGTAGTTATAAGAATTTATTACGAACTAGGTACACACATGTGGGCAAAAATGATTTAATTAGATGAAGTAAAAATCTGTATTTAACTACTTTGAAAGAGACATATAATTTAATTGAATAGAAAAAATACGTAATAGAAAAAAACAACACTTAATAAAATTTTAATAATAACTTTAGTAACTTAAAAAAACTATGTTGATTAATTATTTTTTTTAACATAGTAGCTATAAATAAATTAATTTGAGTAAAATCATTCATTTACCAAATTAATTTTAATTAATAGTTTTAATATCTTAAATTCAACTTTACTAAATTAATGTTAAATATAGCTTTTAGAAAATATTTGAAATTGGTAATCACAATTGAGTAGAAGAAATTTAGGTTTTGCATTTGTAAGAATCGAATGATTTTAGAATATTGGTTAATATGTTTTGCTAAGTTCACTGCTTTGCTCTTGCTAAAGATAATAAATATAAATAATTATTTTATTTTATTGTGTACAATGGAGCAGATCAGTTTAATTTTTTTAAAATTTAACAATACGTTGTGGATTGTTATTTGCTTACAGATATTTTTTGTCAATAGGCGTTCATGATGTTATGATATTACCTAGTTCATGATGTTACCTAGATTAAAATTAAGGTGATAGCTGGTTGATTCAAACTATTACAAAAAAAAAGAGAAAAATTCAAGGAGAGTCTTATTACTAATTATGGAAGGTTTTTTAGTTTGCCTCTTCATGAAATACAAATGTAGGTTGGTTTTACTAAAAAAGACAAGTTGATAGTTTTGAATTAATATTTTATATACTAGTATAATATATTAGGATGATCATAATCTTCTGATTCATATTAAAATTTATTTATGTATTTTGACTGCATGTGGAATGTTACATTGTTTTGATATGGAAAAAATGCAAAAATTTTCTTGTTAAAGTTGAAATGCATTCAATCAGAATATTACTATGCGTCTGAGAAAAAAGTATAAAATAATTTTCTACAAGTGAACAATATTTATGATGTAAGATAAACTCAGTCAACTGTTCGTTAAAATTTAATAAAAAAGTCTACATTTTAAAAAACACATGCCTCATTCATCTCCGATAAACCTTCGCCATAATCAGAGTTGCATTTCAAATAGCAGGCAATAAGAAACTCAAGAAGTTAAAATATGCAATATGCCAGAACCCGGCATAGGCTTGTCTTTTTAGAACTTGGTCTGATTTAAATTACGTCCACAAAGTAATCTGAATCACAAAGAAAAAAAAATTTTTATGGAAAAAGTCAATGACTTCTTTCAACTTCTTTAAAGCTGTTCCTAGGAAGAAGGAATTCAAAATCTTAAGTTGAGAGTAAATTATGATAATGAATAAAAATGCTTGACTTATAAATGCTTTTGTATGTAAAAATATTACATATACACACACACATATATATATATATATAATGTATATGTTTNTTGTTAGATGATATTTAAGAACAGCAAAATCCAAAAGACGTAAAACGAATGTGCACTGTACAAATTATCTGAGCAAATTCAGGTGGGATATATATATTCTTCGATTTATATATATATATGTATATTTTTATATATATATATATATATATATATATAAAATCAAATCTGGTCAAAACAATTAAGAAAATCAAGTAGTGAATAAATAAATAAGTGAATAAAATGAAATAAAAACAGAAAAATAATGCAATCTGAAAATAAGAGTCAGATAATTAATTTTGAGGAAAACATTTATCAATAAAATCTTATAAAATGTTTTTACTTTCCAATAAATCTCTCTCTTTGTTTTGAACATTAAAACGCTTAATGGTTCAACTAAAATATTCATTGATTACCAATAGTTGCTGAAACACTGTTGAAATGAGTTCATGAGCAAGGACAGATATATTGAAACGCAAGGTAGCTCAAATGAGAAAAAAATTCTTTTCACTCATGCAAGAAAAGTAAAATTTCAATGACATGACTGTCTTTTAAGTGATTACTGGTGGTCATTTATTGGAAAAATACAAAGGATTGCATAAAATTTTTGTAGATTGAGAAATTAAGTGTTTTATTACTTTTAGAGAACATATTGGATTGTTAAACATAAAAATGCTTCAAATGCATTTTTTTAAATAAAAGACTTTAAATTTACATAGGCTTCCGGAATTTATATTATTTTTGTTTATATTTTTTCGTAAAGAATGATGCCCGAGTATTATCTCTACAAAACTAAACTTGGAGAAAATAAAACTTTTAAAATTGTAATTATTATAGTGAAAAATTAGCTTAATTACATCATTTTCTTAACTGGATGGTTAAATGAAAAAAGCTGTTGACCATGGGAAAAGCAGAAATGAAATTCTTAACCTTTTGTGGAACAGAATTTAAATAAGATTAACCATAAAGATTGTGGTAATCGTATGACGTTTAAAGTAGTACAGAGTAACGTAGTGTGGGTATCTCAATACCGATTGGTTGTTGAAACGTGACATTTGTTTACGTTAGCAACTGTTCTATTTCGAGTAAGCCAACCCCGTCAAGCATCAATTATCTTAAATGGATACATTTTCTTTTGTTACACAAAGATTTCAATTCTTTCACTATATATTTCGAACATAAACAAACTAATTTTGTACAAAAGTTTCCTGTTTCACAAAACAAAAGTAACCACGTTTACAATACAATACACGGTTGCAATAATCACGGTTACAATACATACATAAACACAAATAATAAATCCAAGTTAGGTAAGAAATGTAGACGAGAAAGAATTATATTTCAACGTCAATTAACATTCTAACTTATGTGGAGAAACTTAGCTCAACTTTAACCAGCCATTTTGTTTATAAGCGATCAGCTGGTGCTGACGTCATAGGTCACATGTGTGGGAGTCTGTGATCTTCTTTTTCTTCAAGTTCAAGTACCCAATTGATCTAATTTATCGTTGTTTTTTTTAAAAGTTAAGTGTGCCAGATTAAAACCTTTAATTTAAAGAAATAACTACTACCTTTTTAACTTACTAAACTGTTTATCTACTACCTTTTTAACTACTTTTAAACTACTAATTTTTTACTTTAAGGAAATAAGTGGGACGGATTTTACTCCACCTCATCTTAAATGATTGATTGGCGCAACCTGGATTTCTACTTAGGACACCTTTTGTACCACTTATTACACCTATGTGTGACTAGCTGTCGAGTATGATGGTGAAGTACTTCGAAACGATCGGATTTGTTCCAAAATCGTGTACTGAGACTTACAGAGATAATCATACATTGGGTGGCTCATTGTCTTGATTGGTGGCATAGGACTTTAATCTGGTTTGGAACCCTTGCGTGATCCTTTATGAAGAATGGCTGTGAAGCTTCGAGTCATATCAAGCATTATGCATCCTCCTCTATTAAATCCAACCGGTTCAAACTATACAAAGGGAAGGCTCTTGAAAATTGCACTAACATTCTTTTGAATGAGTTGGTAAAATATTTTGTATCCTGATGTTTTGACTCTCTTCCATACTAACTGTAATGGAACGTAAACATAAAGAACTGTAATGGACATTTTATTTGATAATATCAAAACATGCTGCTGTGTTTTCCAAAGATAAAAATGCGAATCAAACCTTCATTTGAAAAACGTGCTCGTTTCTACATCATGGAGTAGTGTATGTGCTTTTTGTTTTATTACTAATATTTGGAATGTAAACATGATACTAATAGTACAAAATTCAAATAAACTTCCCTTTGTTAAAGATGTTGCACTTTTTTGTTAAAGATGTTGCAGAGAAAAAAAACTAAATATAGATATATAAGAATGGCTAATTAAAAACTCCGATTTAGATAATTTAGAGGTTTTTTTAATAAGAAATTTTTCTTTCAAGTGACTGTAATAAAGTTATTCAAACTCTTTTAAACAGCTAATGTGAGAAAGTAAAACTCTGACATTGCTGTTTTTGAGGAAAAGTCGATAAATATCCCTCTCAAAAAATACGCACTTCATTTTCTTTCCGAAGAAATTAATGTTATCTAGTAGAAAAAAGATGCAAACGGATGCATTATTTTTCTTTGAGCGTTTTCTTTTGTTTTGCAACTTAAAGTTAGTAATGACTTCTTAGAAATTTTTTTTTGTCGATTTTCAATACTTGTTTCGAAACAAATCGTTAAAATGAACATAAGCTGGAAGAAAAGGAATAAATGTTTGACTTGAAAAGAAAAATATTTTTTTTGAGAATTTTTATAATGTTCTTTCAGAACGGATTGGTTTTTTTCGTTAATATCCCGTAACAGAAAAGCAGTAGATATTTAACAAAATTACGAGATTACTTTTTTGTAGTGAAATTAAACTTCAGCAAAAATAAAATTTAAAATCTCAAATGGTAAAATTTGTATTAAAAATCTATCCGCACTTCGGTATCACAATGTTACACCTTGATCAGTAGGATAAATAACAGTTATGGTAAACTCACCAATTACCCTATCTCTGCCAATTACCCTGCTGGTAAAGGAAAATTTGTGAGGCATCGAAACGCGTACAGATTTTTAATAAAACTTTTACTATTTTAGCTTTTAAATGTAGTATTCAATGAAATTTAAATTACTTTATGTTCAAGAAATTTTTGTGTATAAAAGTGAGTGACCTTTTCCATTAAGTTGACCTCCGTTCATTAAATTCTGCATATTAAGTGTAAAAGCATTTCCGTGAATGAATGCATTCAATAATACATATTCTATATGCTTCAAACATATTCAATGCATTCTATATGATTCGAAAATATATAATAAATATTCTATAGACTTCAGTAAATGATAATTGTTTACGTAATTTTACTCATTATTTGTACTATAATAATTGACAATAAAGAGATACTTGAAATATCACATCATTAGCACCATAACAGATATCACATTAGGATGTAAATAATGTAATTAAAACCTATGTCAATAATCTCTAAGTCAATTAGCAAAGCTCTCACACTTAAAGGAAAATCCACGTTTCTTACAAACGGAATTTTTAACTCATGTTCAAATAACTTACTAACATTCAAAAATATTCCCTTCATCGAAATGTTCTATTCTTGTTACATTTAACTTTTCAAATTCAACGCAAGGAAAACAATTCTTATAAAATTACTGCACTGTATTGTAATGATATTTCTGGAAATAAAAATGATAATTCTTGTTAATAAAATCAAAATATACGTTTTTTAAACCATTCATTTAAAATACTTTCAATTCCTATAGCATTGGTTTATCAGAAAGTTTTTTTTTTCAAAATTATTGCCAAATTATTATTACTGTAATTATTATTAATTAGTTCCTATAACCACATATTTAGCAAGATATACGAAAATGGAAAGTAAATTTTACCGAAAAAATAGTTTTTATGTCATGCTCTAAGTTATCATGATAAAATTGACAAATTTTACCACATTTACCGAATTTTTTATATTATAAAACCATATTAAACTTACCAAAATAAATATGAAAGCGCTTTTGTAAAAATTACGCAGCGCTTTGGGGTTCCCATAGACGGTAAATTTTATTGTAATTTGGCAGTTTTGATAATTTTTTTTCTCAGTGAAATATAGTTATTTTACTTTAATAATTTTGGAATTTAACTTTTATATAGACTTATTATTTTCTTATTAGTTTTAAAGACCTTAGCTAAATAATTAATTAAACTTTTCTAACCATGCATGCATGTCTGAAATAAAATTATAGCTTTGATTTAATAAGGAATAGCTTAGCAATGTTTTAAACATAATCATTTCACTTTTTTTTTGTGAGTCACTATAAAATAAATTGTCTCAACAATCGCATCACAAATATCACAAATTGTCTCGCATCACAAATATTTACCACTTTTTTTTACGGTTGATAAAATTCACTTGTAAACCGGGGATTTGTTAGAAAAATGAGTTTACTGCGTGAAATAATTTATTTATTAATAATTTCTTTTTTTTTAGTTTTGTGAAAATGTTGTCAGTTTTTAAATTCTTACTGGCAAGCAACGTCATTTAAATTAGCTTCCACATTTTGTTGTTGCAAAGATTAGATGCATTAAAGAGGTTTTGCTTTATTTTTATTAACACAAATTTTGTTAAAAATTTATTTTGTCGAGCGATTTGATATGCTTTGAGCATACATTCTTTATTTTGCTTGATGCATAGCGTGAAAGTAACTGTTTTATTTTGCAATGAGTTAAATCTCGTCCATAGCATCATTTTTAAGCTTTTGTAATTAACTCCATTTTTTTTGTTTGGTTTGAAGTGATAGTTGTTGAAAGGTTTAATAATGGTCACGCTTAATATTAAAAAGATAGTATTTTTTTTCTTTCCCAAGATATTGACTTTAAATAAATTACTCATTAACTTATGAAATTATTTATCTACTAATTTAACGCTAGCTAATTATTAGTTGTATTTTTTAATTGGTACTAAATAATTTTATAAATTGAATATGCAATATAATTCATGTTCATTCAATTCTTTTCATATATAATAAATAAGGATAAAGTTTAAATAAAAAGTCCTCACGACGTCATGCTTGTCTTAATATTTTAGTGAAGAATTTTTTTCAGTTTGGTTAAAATTTACAAAGATATTTACAAGGGTAAATTTTTTTTTCAAATGTGTGAGTTGGAGAAAATTGCATTTAGTTCATATACTCCCATAAAAATCGGTAAAAACATTGAACCATAATATCGATATCTTGCAACGTGTTTATTGCTTTTACTACTATGCTATTTTACTACTTTTATTATTATGCAAATTTGATAAGGTTTTAAATTGAACTATGTTTCCACTTAAACTGAACCATAGTATAGTGTAATAAAGCATAAGGAGTATGATATTAAGGTTTAAATTGAAATTACATTTAGGATAATAATAATTCATAGGATATTCTCGTTCAGTAAGCTCCAAAAGTTTCAAATTCAGTAAGGTAAGAGATTTAAAATGGTAATAAAACAGTTCTACCGTAATAAATGAACTAAATGCACTTAAGTGACCTTTAAATATTAACCTTATTTATATTCTTGAAAATATCCTTATCATATATCCTTTACATTTTATTCTTTAAATATTTTATTGTTGTTTAAAAGTATAAATTAAATTAAGAGTTTAATTTTTGAGGAATGTGTGTCAGTAACTGCAAAATGTTTAAAAGGAATGTTTGATCAATGTTTTTATGGATATTTTTTATTTTCATATAATATACATACATTAAAAATTGATTATTAAGTAAGAAATTTACAAAAGTGAGTAAGTTAGAGGAAAATGGGTACAGTTGTATTAAAGAGTAGTTGGAATTAGATAGTTGTATTAAAATATTTATACAGTTATGAATGATATAACTGGATGTCGTGTTGCATCCGTCATAGCTTTGTTCAGGTATTGAAGACACTGGTTCTACTTAGGAAAACGAACAAAACTTATTTCTCGGATAAGAAAGTAAGCATTTTCGTTTCAAATGAATTGATTATAAATCCTCACGTAATAACAGGGTACTTTACCGTAATTACCGTACTGTATGTATGTGGTAATTACATTTCTAGTAAAAACACTATAGTTCTGGTTTATAAAACCAAAATATACTGTATTTAAAGCATTTATTCATTTATTTTTCCCTTCATATGGCAATGGTTTACCGGAAATTCTAGTTTATAAGCTAATTTGTAAATTTATTACCTAAGTTCGTATAGTTCTTATTATTTAATTAACCAAATTAAATCAAAATGATATTTTTTGTTATTTAATACAAGACTGAAAAGTTAATTTAATTGAATAAATGGTTTTTATGCCATGCTGTAAGTTTATCATGATAAAATTACCAAATTTTACTACATTTACAAAATTTAATCTCAATCCATATTTTATTGTTTATTTTACCATGCTTCGAAGAGAAATACTGAGATTTTTGGTCTTCCTATTGAACCAGAAGCACTCTAAATTTTACCAAATTTTGGTAGTTTTGATCCTACATTGTTTCCAATGACAGATAACTTTTTCATTCTTAGCCAGCATGAAATAGAGCTACACAAATGATTTCCCTGCGGGTTTCCATTTTTTAATTTCTAACACAATACTGATGATCATTGAACCAAAAGGGGAATTTGAAGTGGATTCAAGAGTCGATAAAAGTTTGAATTATAAAGTATAAAATTTTTTACATTATTTTAAAGAATGTAATTTTGCATGGCAAAATACAAAATTAGAACTAAATCGATCAAATAGTTCCGGAGAAACTTAATTTTTAATATACAATCTTTTCAAATTTTGATTTCACAGAAACTATTCGATCAATTTCGACCAATGTTTCTACATATGTTTCTTTGGATGCATTTCTATACTTGCTCACATTTTTTAACAATTATTATCTGGTTTTGAACATCGTAAAAATAAAATTGTGATGCAATTTTATTGTCATTCTGGTATTCCACCTTATAACTATTTATACTTATTTTCTTTCGACATAATTTATGGTGAGTTTAGTTGTCAGATATTTGTATATGAGTGGGCTCTGGTGGCTTACACTAGAGCTGCGGTAACTCAATGGAAAGAGCACTGAGGTGCCCTGGTTCGAATCCCAGCGTCGACTGGACATGCGGCTGCTGCTTTCCGCCTGTATTAACCACAATGCTGACGTGATTATTTGATAAAATTTTTTGTTAAAATATCAGATCATGTTAAAATAACAGTACTTATCTACTGAAAAAACACACGCCTGTTTTAAATTTTAATACTTTCCTTGAAATAAACAGTTTTTTACTGGCACACTAGCTGACATTTTTTTACAGTGTGAGTATTTACCAATTTATGCTGTTTTGCACTTTTTTTTAATGTCTTGGTTACCTTACGACATGGCTTTAAAAGTTTAAACCACTAAAATACTTTTATTTAGAATGCCTAGGGGTAAATGTTACAAATATACCCATCACTTAACTTGTTTGCATTGTATTGTATATGATTAAAAGAAATTGCAATTAAAGTTAGAATGAACTTCTGAAATTTAAAGCAAAATCCAGGAAAATAATTAGTATTTCCATAATAAATTCATTGCAGTTGAAAATTTTTTTTAAAAATCCTTTTTGTTAATAATTATCGCTTTAATAAACAACAGCTAATAGTTTACACAATTTTATTGAAAGATAAATAAATTACGCTTTTGCGCTTTAAACCTTTGAACATATTCAAAACCGAAGTTTTGAAGTTAACAGAAACATCAAAAATACAATGCAAATAACCTTAAATAGTTAGAACTGTGTAAACAGACCAAAATTACGTTTATAAAGAAACGAAAGATTAAATTGCTAAATATTTATATGTGAGATCATAGTAATTATTTAATCAACTTACTATATACATCTTTATGCATCGTTACCTTAAAATATTCTCGCTAACGTCTCATTATTTGTCTTACATTTATCGTTTTCATTTCTAGCTAACTATTATCAAATTAAAAAATACTTTGATGTTATTCCTTTAGTTTTAATTTAAATCATGTGCAAATATAATTGAAATTCTTAAATTTAATCGTGATATTTCTGTACCACAGGTTGATTCAAAAATATGTTAATTAAAGCAAAGAGAAGTCAACAGTGTTATTGTAGAAAATAAAATGAAATGTTGAAAAATTGTCAAAAACAATTAATCTCTTTTTAAATTCTTATAGTTCATTTTCATTTTTTCTTTTAATTTACAGGTATAAATACTGTGAGGAGTGCTAAATCTCGAAATAAATTGTGATAAAAAAGGCAAGGCATCTTGAGTACCTATGCTCTTTATCCTAAAATTCAATCAAGTAAAATATTTGATATACCATAACTTTTACAGTTGTTTTTACTAACTCACAGCTGGTAAAATTTGGTTTCCAATTTCATATTTTGAATTAAACGTGTGGTAATAAGAAGTACATATTTTCTGGAAAAATCAAAATATCTGGAATTTTTTTAACAGTAAGCCGTTACGATATGAATGAACAATTATTAAATAAATTGTTTAAATACCATATATTTTGGCATTATCAACCAGAATTACAGTTTTCTTACCCGCAATGTTATTACCGTACAGTATGGATTTATTATAATCAGAATTGCACCGAAGAGCCATTACATTATGACCATCTATTGATGACCAAGATCCTTTCACACAGAACCAATCTATCTGGTGTTTGGTCTTCCCCTTTTCGATTGCTATTAAACTATCCATAAATCAGCTTTGCAACTCGTTCACCAGCATCCTTTTTATAGATGCGACCCAACCAACTTAATTTGTTGGATTTAATGACTGAAATTATGTTGTTTTAGATTTTCTGTATAATTCCTTACGCCAAACCTCGTTTTCTTTAGCATTCCCATAGATATCTCGGAGTATTTTTCTTTCAGATATTAATAATTATTTTCATAAGTTTTAGTTAAAGATCAACATAAAGTATTGCAAGTTTAATTAGAGTAATATATATAAATTAATTTTAGTTTTTGTGCGAATAAGCTTTGATTTCAGCTGTTTTCTCATTTCAAAATAACAGCTATCTAGACAGATGAGGTATTTTTTCTAATGCAGTATTTTGCAAGATTAAATTGAATGGAAACATTCCCAAGTGGATAAAACTTTAAGTTACGAATTTATAAATTTGCACTAATTCGTACAAACTTGCACATTTTTACACATATGAGATTGCCAAATAGATAGGTAAATGTAGTATATCTTATTAACTGTGCTCTGTTAAGTCCAATAAAACTAACTCGTTGAAGGAAATGCTGGGTTGTATGTATGGAAATTAGAGTTTTTGATTTGCACCAATACGGGCATAAAACCTTTATAACTTCAAAACCATTAATTTTCATTACATTTCATTTATTATGTCAAATATACACGAAACAATAAATCATCTGTCTAGTTAGCATTAGTAATGTAAGACACGTAAATACGCATAAATCCAAAATTGTACTCTTTATGCACAAAAAATTTGATACCTTTTAAACTACAAGTCCCATAAATGTTGATTTCATTTCACGCAATTTAATGTAATCATATACATAAACAATACTTACACTGACTTATTAGTTAAAAACACAAAACTACACTTTTAGTTCATAAAACTTTCATAGCTTATAAACTATTAGTCCTATCAATATGCACTTGATTTCGTTAAATTCAGTATAAAAATATGCATAAAAAACAACACATTTCACTTGCCTATTGTCCCCCTTTACAAGAATAAGTAAAATAGGAGTTTTCCTCCATTTGATCTTTCACACACACACACACACACACAC